>NW_028289244.1:4095562-4247250 GCF_059628265.1 Tinamus guttatus | reverse complement strand
AAGCCTTGTTAGGAAGGCCACGCAGGGAGGACCTGCGATGTTCTGCTCATAGCCCAGACCTTTCTCAAACGCGCTTTCAGGTGCGGATAGGAGCGTTTGGGAAGTCTCTGTCCTGTGAGGGGCTTTGGTGCCGCTTTGCCCTGGCCCAGGTGCAGGAACGCGCTGGAGATGCCCCTGCGAGCTGGGGACGTCGGTGCTTCATGGGGCAAGAGGCAACCGAGCAAGAGATGGGGTCGGTCAAACCCTGCGTCCGCGAGCCGAGGTGGCCTCTGGCTTTCCCAGGTGGAACGGGTTCCTTCCACATACTGTAATCCCAACTGATGGAAGGCTGCTTAAAAGGTTGAAATACATCTAAAAATTAGAGCACTTGTCCTCAGGCTCTTCTTGGAATGGCAGCGTCTCGTTATTCTTCCTGTTCCTCGTTTTCCCTGGGCTGGTTGTTCTGGCGGGTGCGGGGGGCCGAGGAGACGGTGGCCCCGGCGCTCGGTCATCCCTGCGGCCGCTCGGGCTTCGTCACCGCGCGCAGGCGCGAGGGGAAAGAACAGAGCAACCGCGTGTGTCCGGGGCCAGAGCCCATCTCCGAGCGGCGCCATCCGTTCGGCAACCACAGGAAAAGCAGCGAGCTCTTCGGAAATGGCACAGAATATGCTCAAAAGCCAGGGAAAAGGCGGATATGCAAGGAAGTGGCTGCACATTGATAGGGGCCTTGGATAACAGCAGGACGGACAAAAATAGCAAAACAAAGTTGAAGGAGAAAAATATAGAAAGGAAAACCACCTTTGCACCCCCAGGGAACAAATTCCAACACGTGTCCTTGCGTATATAGATTTTCCCTCTATCTTCCCTCCTCCTTTGGGGTATTTCTGCATTTTTTTCACACTAGCTCTACTCAGCAGATCTGAGAAAAGTTGGCACTTAGTAGTTCAGAGACGCTGAACTCAGTTCAGTAAAGCAGGAATCTGAACCGCTCCTCCCTGCGGGGCTGGTGGGATGGATGGGCCCCGGTATCCGATGCCGGGAGGCCCGGAGGTGCCGCTGCTCCCCCAGGCCTCCTCCGGCCGCGGCCGCGGGCCCTGCCGTAACGCGGCTGCGCGTCGCCTTTCAAAGGCCAGGAAGGAGAACTGCAGACGGTGTGAAAAACGAGGAAATCCGGAGAACTTTTTAAAACAACTTCACAGCTTTGTGGGATTGCTGCTTCTCCCGAGTTCAGACAGAGCCCCTGAAATTCCAGTTGCGCTGAATTCATCCCTGGGTGCAATTAAGGGCCTTGGCTGGTGGCTGCGTGGGGCTGGCGTGTTATGACGTGGCCCTTAGGGCACTGGGGTTGTAAAGCGAGACCCCCGGCACGGCTGGAAGTGCAGGAATGTGGTTGGAGACCTGCGGAAGGAGAGGGTTGGAGCTCGTGCGTCTGCAAAGACTTGCTGGTCTTTGTCGTGGGGCAGCTCCCACTGCCACGAGAGGCGCAGACAGCACGAAACCAGTGTCAGCTGCAGCACGGGCTTTGTGAAAACAACAGCGCACCAGTGTGAACCCAACAGGAGATAAGAAGTAATATCACTAGTTAAAAGAATAAACTAAAAGGGATTTTCTGCTTGGGGTCATCTGGGTATTTCATCCAAGAAAGTCCTTTGGTCTGGTAGAAGTACAGGGAAGTCCAGATCTGCTCCTGTTCTTCCTGGGCTACCCCAGAGTTTCTGAGGCTCTTGATTGTTCGTTTTAAAGGTCTTGAATTTGCTATCGGAAATCAGCTGGAGAATGGCAAAAGTGTAGTTGTTTTGTGGTTCATTTTAGGCAGAGGGAGGCCAGGGGAAATCATGTTTTCATTTCACAATAAAGACCAGGAGAATATTAGTTAAATTAAGAGAGAGATATTCTTTACTGCATCCTTAATTGTTTTCCAGTCTTTCTCATTCATGTTAGAATAAACTTTTAATGTCTTCAGCTCCTGCTCAAAAGAGACTATTCTTGAGGTCCTGATCATTTTCCTTTAGCTTCTTTGGGCTCATTTGAGATTGCTTGGCATTTGCAGATATCCTGAATCCAGTGTTTGCAATGCAGCTATGCCATCAACTTGTATAACAGAATCTTAATTCCATTTGCCTTGTTCTTTTCATCTATTTTTTAAGCATCCTATCATGTTCCTTTGCGATGGTTGATTGTACAGTGAGGGGAAATCGTCACCGATTAGTCACACATCCCTCACCTGAGCGGGCACTTGTTAGTGAAGGACTTTGTATGGGGTGTGGGTTGGTTAAATGGCCCCCATCAAAGTGTTTTAGTTTGCATTTTTCAGCGTTTTCATTTGATGGTTTCCTGGGTGTTCATCTCTGGATCTTCTTGAATCTTGACTCTTGGTAGCTCCAGATAGACAGGATAGAGTCCCGTTACTTAGTTACTTAGCTATGAATTTAAGGAAGAAAAGTTAGGATTTCATTAACCTTTGCCGACCTGTGTAGATGGGGCCTTTGTCGTGCATGAAGCTCAACTGGCCTCTGGTCACACAACCACTTCTTGCTTCAGGTGAGTTCATCTACCCAGACTGTGATACGGATGAGCTGCCCTGAGCCTTGGTTTTCCACACTGGGGATTTTACCCTGTCAGGCACTAGACAGACCCCATTGCTGAGGGGTTTTCTCAGCAGCACCTGGATGCCCTCGAGAAAGGGCAGAGATGTCTTGTCCTGTGCTGGTTGTTTGTTCCTCCTCTTGGCAGGTCTTAGAGGGCTGATTGCAAAAGCTGACTTTGGTTTGAGTGGTGAGGCTGGTACGGATTATCAGATAATTTCTTTTGAAAAATGACATTTTTGCATTTGCAGAAGTTAACTGGCATTCTTACTATAGCATTTCCCCTGTTCCACATTTCTGGCTTGTAATTCTTTTGTAACTATATTTGGACAACTGACTTGGAGCAGTTTGCTAGCATTGTTTTGGCTCAAGAGCCACAACTGTTATTTTTTCTGTTGCAGTCTAAAATAATAATGTCTATTTAATTATAACACAATCTCCTGAGTTTTACAGGCAACTTTAAAAAGCAGAGCCATACCGTTTTATGGAAGCTATGTGAAGTTTGGAAACTACCTCTTGAAGAACCTCCCTAATATCTTTTGTGGTCATAGTTGGTGTTATCCAAATAAACATAAGATGTTTGTGAACTTGCCAGAGCTGGTGGCTTCCACAGCCCTAACACAGCTCTGCTGGTGTGAACCACCAGTAGAGTACAGTGCTCCAATGTATGGTGTGTCATCTGATTTCTAGCAGAGTTGAAACATTTACTGCCTGTTTCCTGCTCCTTTCTTTGCATTTGTTTTCCATTTGCTGTTATTTTCAGGACATTCATCCTTTATGGGCTCTGTTTGACGCAACGTGTTTTACGCTCAAGTCTGAACTCTACTTGCCAGCTGTAGTTGCATCCTTCCACCTTTTGGGTGTGCGTGTGAATATTTGTGGTTCTTCTGTGGAGTGTGGAGCTTGGTGGAAAGCTGGTGGTTACTGGAGGCACAGCCTAAAGAGCTGGCAGAGGGAACATCCTTGTTCTTTAATAAAGAAGCTGTTACTGAACTGCTTTATTGGTAGCCGCGGGCTTGGAGGGAATGGAGGAGAAAAATATCGGGAAAAGCACAGCAAAGAAACAGAAAAATTGGGTGTGGTATCGTTGAGGAAAGGACAGCATCACATGAGCGGCTCTTCTGGGCTGGGCAAGACGTTCATGTGAGTTTGCATCTGGTTTGCAAAACCGGCTGCTAGTTTGTGGTTGTCTTTGGTGTTTTAGCATTAGTAGCCTGCTGTGTTCAAAGCCTATAATATTATGGGACTGGCCATAACATCTCAGGCTAAAATTCCTATCAGAATTTCCTTTTTATTATTTCCTAATATATCCCAGTTTTTCTCCGTCAACAATTCTTATTTTTCTCTATGCTTTCAAATCTTGGAGAGTAATCATATGCCTTCCTTCCTCTTTGTCATATAGACAAGCAGTACACATTAATTCTTTGATTTAATCCTCCTTAATAAGTCTCTTCCTCCAGGGATTAATTATTTTAGTTTCTGTACTGAATCTTGCACTTTGTTGACATCTTGTATTACTGAGCTCAGTATAAAACTGAAGGCTCATCTCTCATTAGGTTTTCATGCTCTCATTTGGATAACTCCTTTCCAGGTTCCTTTTTCAATTTAGGGTAAGAGAAGGCAGGTTAAAGCAAGCCTCTTTTAGAATATGATAAGGAAAACAAGTCCTAGATGGATCAACTTTTTGGCAATTCTGTTTTCCCTTGTCCTTCTGTGTGTCTTTTGGGATGAGATTCCTGAGCCTGCTCTCTGTGTGGTTGCATGGGCACTGGGTTGTGCAAGAGAAGGGGAAAGGCACAGCTGAGATGGAGGAGGAAGAGGAAGATGCGGCTTGAGCAGCCCAGGCATCCGCTGGCTCGTGCTGCCCTGGCACCAAGGTCCATACTCGTCTGGCGTGTGGCATGTTGGTGCAGTGACATCCTCTCAAGGAAAGATTTGGACTTTCTGTGATTTGCCAACATTAAATTTAAATTATTTAGATGAATTTAATATATTAAACTTGATTTTAGTATGGTAAATCCTTTTCTGCAAACACCGTCTGGAGCAAGAGTTTGTGGTCTGGATCCTTTTTCCCTGTTTACCATTGCAAAGACCTAGACTGTCTCCTACCCACTAGCCCATCAGATCCAGCTCCTGGTGAGTTCAGGAAGACGACTGTTTTTGGGCAGCTGCCGTGATGCTTTGGTGAAAGTCTTTGGCCTGTCTTACATAGAAGGTCAGGCTGAACTGCTTTATATTTATGAACCCATTTATGAAGCCTGGCCTCGAGATTTATGAATGTGACACCCGTTGACTTCTGTGGGTGGTGATTTGTGCCTTAAGCAAATAGTATTTGAAGAGAAACTTGTGTAGCAACCATCCCATGTTACGAG
This sequence comes from Tinamus guttatus, assembly GCF_059628265.1. NCBI lineage: Eukaryota > Metazoa > Chordata > Aves > Tinamiformes > Tinamidae > Tinamus > Tinamus guttatus. Next base: position 4,242,314 of record NW_028289244.1, on the reverse strand, counting down.
ACTGGGAGTAGAAGAGCTTTCCAGTCGCGCTGGTTTTGTTGTTTTGCAGAGTGTCAGTTTATTTTACGGCTGAGCCTGGGACTCAGCAACGCGTTTTGCCAGAGTGACCTCAGAAATGCTTTGTTCCGAGTGGCTCCTTGTGTTAAAGTGGGGTAAAGCTAATCCTTCTGGATGTTGCTTTTAGCAAATTCATGGGCTTGGTATTTCTGCTTTTCCTCCCTGAAAGATGAAAACGGAGGCTCTGGGTTGTAGGGAGCTGTGATTACTGTGCCCTGCCTGCAGCAGCAGCAATCAGGTCTACAGTCTGCAAGTCCTGCTGCATTTATAATTTTCATTGTAGCAGCTATTTAATAACTTGTCTCCTTCCCATTTGAACTTGCACACGCTTAGGGACCTGAAACCTGGAGACTTTCCAAACTGCTTCCGCTTGCCTCGGACTCTGCCTGCTCCGGAGGCAGCCTGTGTTTCTGGGTTTGCAGCAGGTACTCGTTTGGCACCAAGACAGGTTTTCACATGTTACCTAAACCTTTAGAAAATGTAATTTTCCTCCCAGGATCTACTAAAACTGAGGGCAAGGAGCTCCAAGGGTGAAAGGGGCAGGTGGCTGGGGACGAAGGCAGGGGATGCGCAGAGGAGCGATCCTGGCTCTGCCTAGAGCTGGGCACTGAGCAGCACCCGTGCAGTTTTGGAGACTTTCTTTTACAGTCAGGAATGTGAAAGCAGCTTGGTTAGTTTTTTCAAGTGGCAAAAGCAAGGCCCCATGGCCAGAACATTTGGGTTCCGTCTCAAAACCTGCTGCTGTCGCCTTGTGCAATCTTTTTAATTGTGTCTGTTTTCCTGACGGTTCAATGAGAATGAGACATCGTCTGTCTCACTATTGTGTCTCTTCAAAAACCACACAAAAAAAAAAAGCCTTACGAGTTTCTAAAATGAGTTACACTATGTAAATGCAAGATCTGGACCCAGATTTTCATCTGCTCTAGGCAAAGGGAGTTCAGTTAACTTGGAGTAAGCTGAGAGGCTGCATCACTGCTGTCAGTGCTTGTACCTGCCGTCGTGCAGTGACCAAGCTCGGACTAACTTTAGTCTTTCTCCTATGTGCAGCAGGAAAGCAGGAAAGTGGACGGCAGTGAAAGCCCTGCTGATACAGATAGCTCCTGCATGCTGTTTTTCTTCAGTAGATCTCAAAGTACATTAAAAATGGGCCTTATCTTCCCTCTGCCCATGATAAACAGGGGAACGAAGGAGCATCCAGCTTGCATAAGGTTACCCAGCAGGTGCTGCCTGTCTGTGTGTTGGTCAATCTATCTATCGGTCCAATAGCTACTGGCATCTATAATTATTTTGCCCCTTAAATTATTTAAGAAAATGTGTAAATAAAACAACTTAACTACAAAATGATCGGAAAAAAGAAAAAAAAAAGGGGGGGGGGAATTCCTTTCAGGCTGATGGAGAGAGAGTAAAAAAGAAGGATTAAGATAAAAACTTTCTCCTTCTCCCTTTCCCCATCCAGTGTGGGACTGACAAAAATTGGTGTAACTTTAGAGCAGTAGCTGCACAGAGCGAAATAAGTGGCAGCATGTTGCAAATACTTGGTGCCATTCCTATCATCTCCATTCACTTGAACGAAAAATGGATTTGCAGTGCCAAACTAATCCTACTCTACTGTACTTTGACAGGTCAAGACATGCTCTCAAAGGAACAAATGCAAAGATGATATAAGAGGCTTTTTTTGCTTTGTTATCTACATGGATGAAGCTAAATGGAAATACAATGGCAAGCTAGTCTTTTCCTGAATTGATGTATTTTCCGGTTGAAAATAAATACATCTCAGGATTGAAAATGTTGAGAAATCCTGCCTGGGTAGGGATGAGTTTAGAAGATCTGTGTCATGTCCCTAGTTATGCCACAGATTCCGGAGTTATCGCAGCCCAATTATTGATCCTTTTAGGCGCCATCCTAACGTAACTGAGCTAATAATATTTCCTTCCTTTGCTTCAGTGAGGGGAGGACCCATCTGTTGCTCTTCGGGAAAAGGCACATTCCTGTGGCTGTAAGACTTAGAGAAGAATCACAAATAAAGATAAGATCTGCAAGTTGTTTAAAAATTCACTGCAGAAAGTGCTATTTTGGTGTCAGTTTGAGTCGAAGACATAGCAATCATGTATATTTAGGACGCAGGCACATTTATACAAAAATAGAGTGAGACCTTGTCCAATCTGCTGTCGTGCAATACAACTATTTTCTCTTTGAAATTCGCTATGGACTAATCTTTGTTGGAGGATCCCATATTGCAAGTTCTTCTCTGGAGGCTTCATTGACATCGTAGGGACTGCAGGCTCCTAACTCGGGTGCTGAGGCTGAATAGCAGCGAGCCGAATGCCCCCGTGTCCTCAGGAGGTAAGGTCATGTATTTTCTTTCCATTATTATTTTTCAAATCTGTAAAATGACCTGAAATTCAGGATTGTTTTTAGCATCTGTTCCTGCACAAGTATGTTATGCAGATAGTTAACCTTTTTTAGAATCAAATATTCTAGGAGCTAGAGGTCTTTCTATTTACGGAAATCCTCTTTCTAAGAGTTTCTGAAACACTGTTTGTTTCTGTAGGTTACCAAAATAATTAACTAAGCAGACCCTTGGAATACTTTTTTATATTAATATCAGGTTTATTCAGGTTTAATTTTAGTTTCCTTTGTATCTTCTGCTTGGAGATTGGGAAGTAAATCTGCCTTTCTACAGCAGTAAGAAACCTTGTAAAGCTGTACTAATGAGGAGGAAAATGAACATTAATTAAACTTGCAGTTAGAGGCTGGGAGTGCCGCGGCGGCGGCAGCCGCTATCCGGGTTGCTTCATTACAGCCTGGAATGGGAGCTGTGATGGGAATGGGAATGAGGAGACAATTAAGTTGCTCGCCGAGTGCAGAGCCAACAAGATGTTTAATTAGCCATGGGAGCGAATGCTGTAAAACCTGGAGCTTTCTGTAGATTCTGAATATGAGAAGCGCATTTTCTGTCCAATGACACTTATAAACCATCCTCAGAAACGTCAGAGGGGCTGGGGACGCTGAGGAGACTAGAGGAGAAGCCCTGGTTTTGAGCTGAGCTCTGCAGAGCGGTGCCAGACTGCTGGGTCTGTCCCCAGGGCTGGCGAGGACGTCACCGTGGTGGATGCAGCTCATGTCTTAGCCTTGGGCCTTCTGCCCAAGGTGGGGATGGTGACGTGACATCAGAGTGGCCCTGTCTTCTAAAGCCAGAGCGATAGCGAGTGACATCTCCAGGAAGAGCTCAGTTCTGGTCCTGTCTCCTTATAGACCTCTCATTGGAGCATCCAAGGAACTCCCCACAATTATATTTATAATTACGTTGTCTCTGTTAAATTCCAGCATAATCACTGCTCCAGCTTTGATCCATTTTCTATCGTCTATGTTGCCTTAGACAAAGACACGTCATGTTCAGAGTTTTGAAACTGTAGTTTTTCTACCAAACTAGAATGAAATTATCCCAAATCCATTGACTTCAGAAAACCCAAGTTGAATTTCCAAGACCCCAGACATCCTGCCATTTTTATAGCATAAAAACAAGAGGAGAAAGATGTGATTTGTTGTACTCTGCTAGCTACAATTTCGCATGCAGACAGATGCTGGGTGTGTATTTACTCCTGGGTCTCCCTGCTGCGAAGGCGGCCTGGCTGTGGGGCAGGGAGGGTGCACGGGGGATGGATGGGGAGCAGAGCAGAGCGTGGGGAGGAACAGGCCGTGGGGTCAGTGCTCATCGTGTGCTCCCTGGAAGCCCCGCAGGTCTCCAGGGTCACACAACGGCCCTACACATCTCCCACCTCCAAAAACAAGATTAGCGGCGCTCCAAACCTAAGCCTGTGTATTTGGAGGGACTCATTTGTGGCTTATCAATGCAACTCTCTTCTTAATTAGGCAGGACAGTCGCTCTCCATCATCCTCGTGAAATTCTTCCTCTGTGACTTTCACTCCAAACTGACTGACTTGCTAACCTTAGCAGGGAGTTTGATTCTCTGAACTGCAGTTTCCTTCTGATTAAGTGTCATCTCCTGCTCTACTCTTTAATGCATATTAATGAGCACTAAGCAGTGCTTGACTTGAGTAATTTGCAGTTGGGATCTCGAAACCTTTGGAAGGAAGGCCTGGGGGTGTCCTGCCTGGGGAAATAGTGGGAGATTATAGACTGTTTGCTACAGTTTGCGAGTTCCAAAGGCAAATACATTTTCAATTAATTTGTATTTTTATTCGTCTCACAACGCAGTCACTGCCGACGTCGTTATTTAGCGATATTCCCGTATTCCCTTTAGTTTCAGCTGAAAACTCTCAGAAGGGGAAGGAAAAGCCAATAGGTAGCTCAGCGTTCATTTTTTCCAGAATTCCAAGTGCTTTCCGTGACAGATGCTCGTGCCCACAGTTGGTCCCGGGTCGCCCGGCACACGCAGGGCAGAGGGCAGCGCCGGGCACGGCTTGACCGTGATCACGTCGATGCAGCAGTCCCGGCGTGGGCTCCAAGCTCCGGGGCTCAGAACTGCTGCTGCTGGAAGCTTGGAGCTCCATAATTAAAAGGCTTAATTCTGCTTTTCTGTCCCCTGGAGATCCACAGATCCATCTATCCATAGGATGTCCCAGGAGAGTCTTTCGAGTCTAACGTTTGTCGACAAGAAAGCACAACTTGGCATTTCTGTTTTGCTCCTCTGGAGGTTTTCTCCAGGAAACTGCAGCAAATTTAATGTTGTCTGTTGTCAATGTAGACTTGGAGGGTCATGGCCTTGGCGGGACGGCCTGCTCGGAGCTCCGCACCGCAGCTCCTTGAGCTGGTTGCTGAAACCTCCTTCTAAAGTGGGGCTTTTTGGGGTGCTTGGAGCTTTATCAGGAAAAGGAAAGCACTTGGCAATTCATACTGAGCTTTTCAAGCCCAAAGTGCTTGGCAAAAAAATAAACCCACCCTCACAAGTCTCCTAGAAGACTGTCGTTATGCCTAGTCACAGGTGGAGAGGTGGAAGCCAAGACGTTAAATGTCTTGCCTGAAGCAGCGAGGAAGTGTGTGGTGGAGACAGCCCGGAACCCCAAGTATTTTTTAATGAATCTTTTATAGCTGTGAGTATATTATTAGGCAGATGGCTTGAACTGTGGATTTCTGTAGAAACTCTGCTTTGCAGGCTAAATGAATTCTCTTCTCAAAGTCTTAAACCGAAATAAAATGAGAAAATATGGTTTGGTTCAGGACTTGAGAATATGTTCACTAATTAAAAGACTATGCAGGATATAGAATATATAAAAATATATCATTCTTACACAGTTCAAGGGCACATTCATTCTTTCCTAATATTTCTATCAAAAAATAATTAATGTGCTGCTGGAGACTAACAGAAAAGAGAAATTCCAGCATAAGTTGACATAGTTACATCTCCTCATGTCACAGTCCAGATTAAAATGAAAAAGGAAGTATTGGAAATATGTTGGAAGGTTAATTTTCTTCCTTTTTGCACTGCAGCAGGACTAGGGCAGACTTGCTCGTGGGGTTGTGTAGAGTTGCAGTCTGAGCGTGTGATGGATGGCCCCTTATTTGGCAGCCTCTGGGATCTCTGTTTTATCATGGATCGTGGGAAGGGGCTTCATCGTGGCAGTGGCGTTGCCATTAGCAGCTGCCTGCGGAGGAAAGTTAACATTATTTATGATAAAATGCACTGCATGAATCGCCCCTATACAAAAGCCAGGGGCACAGTGCAAGAAATGTCAGGATTTGCCTGCTGGTTTCGTGCCCTGTGGGAGAGGCATTCGGGGGTCTCTGCTCAGCCGCCAGTCCCTGCAGCGGGTCTTCGTTTCCCCAGCGAAGTCTCCCGTCTGAACACATTTTCATTTCTACAAGGCCACCAAGGCCTGCAGGGTAACACTCGCTTACAAAGATTGTCCCTTTGTCTGTGTTCAGCTACTGCTTGTGAATCTTGTCCGTCTGTTAATTTTCTTAGAAGGTTTCAATTCCTCGGGCACCCCTCGCTGCACCCCGCTGCGTGCAGAGCCGCGTCCTAGTAAGGAAACATAAAAACATAAAAAACATAGAAAATAAAAACGGGGTGCGCATTGCATGCTAGGAGTGCAGGAGCAACAAGGGACCGGCGCTCGTCGCAGGTTTAAGAAACCCAGAAATACGGATGAGCCTGTGTGCAGTCATATAACTCAACTTGCAAGAAGCAAATTCACATTTTCCTCGTCCATCAGTCAGTTTCTCTCTGTATTCACCCTGGGCTTATGTACAGGACGTGCATCGTGTTGCTGAGGTTGAGCATGCAGTGCTTGCAACTTCTCCATCTTTGGTTATGCATTTCTTTCTTTATTTCTTGAAACACTATCTAATATCCAGACAAGATGTGAGTGTGGGTATACAATCAAAATGTTTATTAAAAGGAGAATGACATTAATTTTGAAATTGTTAGGTGTTCCTTTTTACAGTAGAAATCAGTTGTTGTCTTCTTGGTTTCAGCACTTATTTTCTTGGTTGTCTGAGCTTCCTAGAGCTGCTGAACCTGTCTCACCTTTGTGTCTGATGTAGAATCTAAATTAGATGAGAAGAATCAGGACAAGATTTCAAATACAAGTTTCCTCTCTCTGCAGGCAGTTTAAACTGCTTCGATATAATTTTGCTTCTTTAATACTTCCTCTTCAGTCTGTTTTTGTATACATTATATATATGTAATCTGGATGAGGAATCTTGTCTAATGTAAGTTAAAACATGACAAATGCACCCGACATTTTTCCAAGGAGGGAAACGAGGTAGATACTGTATTTATAGCAGTAGAAATGCATTTTCCTGCCTGTAGAAGAAAAATATGCCTTGTATGAGAACTTTAATAGTGGGATATCATAGGAGAGTGTAGATAATGTTTGTTTCAGTGGAGATACAGGGTTGCAAGTAGCTCTTGCAAGTTCAAGGTGGGGCTTCAGCACGGAGCAGGTTTGGGCCCTTGGAAACTCATACCAAGAAGCCGCTCATGGCACAGCTGGAGGATGGTCTCCCTGACCCCATCACAAAGGCCAGAGGCTCTGGAGTCATCATACTACACAAGAAAGCGATGAAGGAGCTTCTAAGAGTTACATTTGGGGCTTTGCTCCTTCGTACTTTCAACGATTTCTTCCATGTTAATATTAAGACTTTCTGTTCATGAGATAAGAGTTCATCAGCTTAAGTTCTTAAACACAGATGTGCAAACATGCTCAGAAAAACTGATCCAAGCCAACTGTTTCTGCAAGCCAACTGCTGGCTACTGCAGCCTCCCTTCTCCAGGAAGACAGGAGAGACAAGCGCAGCAGATCCAAGCACCCAGTTTGTTTCAGCTGTATGAAACGGGTGGAAAGACTTGTTAAGATTTTCTTGTTTGATGACGATTTTCCTGCTATGTTAAGTGAGAAGTGTTGGGATGACATTCAGTTGGGATGCTCTATAGAAGTGCGAATTTCACAGGTTTCTTACACCAGGATGTTTGTTCCAGTCTGAATTCTTAAATTTCTGCCCCTGAAGAATGCATTGCTGACACCTTTTTTCAACTAGTTTTGCCATGTTGAAAGAATATTTTGTCAGGGCAGCCCTTGGTACCAAAGGGAGGAGGATGGCAAAGCCTCTCGCCTGCGTGTGAGATGGTACTGCTCCATCTTGCCTTGGAACAGAAGGGCTGACTCTACGTTCTTGGTGTGCACAACTGCACGCCAGGAGCAGCCCGTGGTGCTGCACCGATCCTTCCTTTAGCAGAGCGAGTCTGTGGCTGACAAACAGCTACGGGCACATTGACTGTGTCACTGTCGTCGGGGTCTAATTGAGATTGCATTTCCTAGACAGCGTCAGACCTCTGCCTGCTCGCTTGGCTCTCGGAGCTTCCCTCTGGTTCAGGGCTGGTGCTTTGTCCGTCCTTGTCAGGTTGGGGAAATGATGCTTCTTTTTGCTCTAATCAAGAATTCAGCTGGTTTCCTCCCTGCATCCTAATTGCTCTCCAGAGAGCACTAAAGTGTGCTTAAGCATATTGTAAGTGTTTACTCACATTGTCTGCTGTATGTACCTTAACTCGCAATGTTCTATCTCTGCCCTGTCGCTGCAGGCTGGCATGATTCGCACGGACAAGGACGAATTCTTCATCGAACCTCTGGAGAAGGGGGCCCAGGAGGAGGAGGAGGGAGGAGGCAGGACACACGTGGTCTATCGCAGAGCAGCTGCCAAGAAGCAGTTTCCTATGGAGAGCGCAGATATCCAGTATAAAGGTAAGGCGGGGATGTTGATGCCAGCTGACGTATAAAGTGTGGCTAAAGGCATGGAGCCAGTGCGATCCGCTGTCGCTGGCCTCTTTGTCCTTGAGAATGGAAATCTGTTCTTCTCCCTCTGTGCACAGAAAGGTACGGGAGGAGTTGAATATTTTAGCTGGGATAAATAACTATTGCCAAAACACTCTCCAGGATGCCCAAACTGTCCCTGCCTTAAATGTACAGACAAGAACTGAGTTTCCTTGGCTCCAGGGAGGGTCAGCATAAGCTGATGTGTCCAAACTGGGCCTCATGTCTGAGCAGGGAAGAGGAGCACAGATGGAGCAGCAGTACCCGGGTAGCTGTGAGCACTGGGGACAGGCGGGAAGGCTGTGACCGGAGCGCAGAGGCTGACGTGGTGCACGGGCTTTTTCACTGTCCCTGTCTTCACTGGCGTGGATTTCATCCCAACTGGAGAATAACTGTCCAGATGTGGACAAAAACCCCCTCTTGACTCAGATGTGGGTTTCCAAATGTGGAATTTGACCTAATGTGCAGTAGATGGTGATGGAACAACAAGGGCTAAACATAAACAGCCTTTCTGTGTAATACTCTCTATTTCTGTGCTCACCGCTCTGATGTGGGATGTTTTGAGCTGAACTCGTAAGAGGTGCAGACTGGGTTATGGATGTTCTGACAGTTTACGCTAACACTGAGATTAACAGGCTCATTTGAAAGGAAACCAAAAACAGTTGCACTTTGATCCCCCGTGTGTGTACCAAACTGCAGAGACATTTGCCACTAATAGTTTGAAAGTGAAGGAATACTTGAGTGTTATCTCACAGCAGTAGGCTATGTTATTATGTATAATGCAGAGTGTTAGCTTATTTTCTGCAGAAATCTTCCCAGCAATTCCCATTCTTCTAATATGTCACCATAATTTTCAGCAGATAATGTTATGACACCTCCTATAAAAACCCTACTCTTTCTCTTGCAGATAGTAGCCCCCAGAAACCAGTTGGAAGAATGTAGTGACGGGGATTAGGCAGCAAAATTATGGCCAACTAAATAACCTAAATTTCGCAATGCTTTAGTTGGAAAGGAGAGGAAAAAGGAAGCACGCAATAGCACTTGTCTGGCTGGGCAGTCAGTTATGACCCATGGGTTATGTGAGCTGGGCTATTTTGCCTGTTTTTATAGACATCCTGGGGCAGGGCTGGAAGGAGAGAGGGGTCTGTGGGACACGGGATCAACCTCCCTGTTCCCAGAATGATACAATGGAAAGTGCTTCCTTAGTAGCTGTCTGTAAAATTGTTGTGCTGCTGGAAAGTATTAGCTGCTGTGTTTCCTTTGAAACAAAAAACATCTAATTTTATTTGCACCTTATGGCAGTATTTTTGTTTTCAGTTGGTAAATATTGCTCAGGAGTAGGAGTGTGGTACACAGCAAAAACATCAGTTTTAGATCGGCTCCAGTTATTGGCACGCGGCACCTGCCGCAGGAAGCTCCAGCAGCGACAGTTCAGACACCCCTGCGAAAGGCAGAGCCCTGCGCGCAGCGGCGGCCTCCATTGAGCAGACCAGGCTGGCTGTGAGGCGGTCGTGCGAGATGGCGAGATGGCTGCCGGCGTCAAGGCCCTGTTGGCCGTGAGGCGGCCGTGCAAGATGGCTGCTGGCATAGAGGCCCTGCTGGCCATGAGGCGGCTGTGTGAGATGGCTGCTGCTGTCGAGGCCCTGCCAGCTGTGAGGTGGCCGTGCAAGATGGCTGCTGGCATTGACGCCTTGCCAGCCGTGAGGCGGCAATGCAAGATGGCCGCCGGCGTCAAGGCCCTGCCGGCCATGAGGCGACTGCTCAAGATGGCCACTGGTGTCAAGGCCCTGCCGGCCGTGAGGCGGCTGTGTGAGATGGCTGCTGCCGTTGAGGCCCTGCCGGCCGTGAGGCGGCCACGCGAGATGGCCGCCGGTGTCGAGGCCCTGCTGTGTGAGATGGCCGCCGGCGTTGAGACCCTGCTGACCATGAGGTGACCGCGCAAGATGGCCGCCGGCGTCAAGGCGCTGTTGTGTGAGATGGCCGCCGGCATTGAGGCCCTGTCGGCCATGCGCCCCGCTGCCACCGAGGCCTTCAGCACTGGTGCAAGAGCACAAAATAGTACTGGGCATCGGGCAGCGCTGTAGATTTAAAACGTGGTCTTAACAGCCAGTAAACGAGAAGCTGCCTTGGTGCAGGCCAGACATAGCACCAGCCTTGTTTTGAGTGACACGTATCCATTTTAGGTAGCAGTAATTGCAAATTTTCATTGTTGAATTTTAAAATTAAGAAAAATGCTGAGTGGTGATCTTCCCATCCATCCTCTTCTGATCTGTGAAACTGATTACAAATAAGTTTGTATTTTGGAAAAACGGCAGTGTAGTGCTCGTTTTCTTTTCCCATTCAATTCTCTTTACCTTAACGTAACAAACAAAAAACAGCAGTTCTCCCAAAACAGATCAGTTCTCTTGTGTTTTTGGTTAAATTTGACTTCCCTGCTCCTGATTTGCTCGAGGCAACAGGCTTGGAAAGGACATGATTTCAAAAACTGTAATTTCATTTTCCAGTTTGTCGTTTTCCAGAATGCGTCTAGTTTTGGTTAACAAACGTCAAAACATTTAGTGACTGGGCGTTGATAAGCACAGCGTGCTGCATGTTTCCGTAACACTCTAAATTAATCAATAGGCTTACTTGGGAAATATTTAGCAGGGCACTTTAAGTATGCTGTATCTATTAAAAATGAAAAGAAGAAGAAAAAAGAGGGAGAAAACAGTTAACCAAGAACACTCTCCTCTTCTACCATCCCTTGAGACATCTGCATTGTTGCCAAGTCCCATAAATTTACATGTGATGAATTGTAATACTTAGTTTACTTTTAAAGGTCCAGCCTCCAAGTCATATGAATATGTGATAACTTTTTTCCCTCCCTATGTGGCTCTTGTAACTGTTGAGAAAATAAGTTCAAAAATATTTGCATATTCAGCAATTAAAAAACCACAAATAAGATGAAGCGTGTGGTATTCTGTAATGTTGGAATCCCATGATATGCTCATTTAATATTGTGATTTGGGAGGGGATTGTGAGTCATGGCTGCTGAATGCTCGTGTTTGGATGGACGGACACAAATTCCTCCTGAGCACTCCTCTCCGTGGCTGCCTCTCACAGCAAACAGCACGAGCTGTTCCCTCACCAGCGAGGCAGGAGGGAAGGAAAAGCTCCCCGAACTGAGAGCTGGGTGGGTCAGGCGGGATTATTCCAGACCTTGGGACTTATCCTTGGCACAAGAAGCCAGGCCATAGTCACACAGCCTTTGTGTGCAGCAGGGAAAGCAGACAAGGGCGTAGAGAAGTGGCTGGACCTGACAGCAAAGGAGCTGGAAGTGATGGGAATGCTGCTGCAGAAGTCTGTGTGGACTCCCCAGAAATAAGGCTAATTGTTTTGGGAAGAAGAGTGATGAGAAAGGAGGGTGAGATGATGGTGGGAAAAAGTCCTATTTTTTTTCCTGGGGACTATGTTTTTACTACTTGCCCATAATTTATCTTCCTCTAGATAAAAATAAACAGCATGCTGAAAATATTTTAGTATTTCCTGTTGAATTCCTTTTTGCATAGATAAGACGCTGTTTGGCAACAGTAAAACTTTCTGTGCAGTAGAAGCAGAATTAAATTGTCAAGCTGAAGGAGCAGGTCTTCTCTCGGACCTGTTTTTTTTGCCCTAATGTTTTCGGTAGATGGTCTGAAAAATGAAATAGAAATTCTTAATTTTTCTTTCTGAGGGCAATGTGAATATCAGGCTTGTAATCTCTGTAATCTCCCATGTCCTCAGCTAGATTCTCATGGTCATCACCTCCTGCCGCTCCATGATGTATGAAAACTTCCATCTCCTCATGCCACTGGGACAGTACTGAGGCTGGAGGGGGTGGTCTGTGCAGCTGGGGAGAAATTGAAGCTGGAATTAAAAAAAAAAAGTTTTTAGGAAAGATGGAGGAAGTAAAATATATGCTAAAACCATAGCAACTCAGCTGCCAAAGCTTTGCAGGCTTTATAGATGATATTTCGGAGGAGAACTCTTCCATCATGGCCCATCAAACTGCCAATGACATTGATTTACTAATGTATTTAAATTACTTTGTAGAAACCAAGGTGCATTTGCTGTGCATTTTGCTGGATTGCCTGAAATGACACCCAGATGGGCTGCAGCCTGGCCGGCCGCCAGCCTCATTTGCAGAACCCTTGCTGGTTACCTTTGCAGAGGATCTGTTCCCTCAGAAACCTGAAGTTTCTCCCAATTCAATCAATATTTCCTCTCAATGTGTACTCCTGCTGATTAATTACTGTTCCCTTATTTTGCAGTTAGTAAGGCACCGATGACAATATTTTTTGTCTCCTTCCTACATCATCTGTGCATGATAAATACATCTGTCTTTGTCCTGGCTTGGTTTTCTCTGAATTTCATATTCAAAGAAATGGGGCTTTTCTGGGAAGAGAAAGATGGAGAATTTGGGGGTGATTCAACTTTTGAATAAGAAACAAGGTTACGCACTTGCAAAAAAACCCAAGTCTCTTGAGACCATTATTAGGCCAGTGGATGTCACCCCTCCTTGCTATAGATGTAGCTGATGAAGCAGCTCTTGGCTGGCATAGGCAAAAATCACTCTTGCAGGAACTTTAATCTGGAACTTTTGGATAAATCTGAAGAACTCCATAACAGTGCAGTAAATCATCTGGAAAATCAGATGCATGGAAGTGAATACTGCTCCTGCATACAGTTGGTGTGAAATATAAGGAATAGCCTCTTTTTTCCAGGGTCGATAGCTTTTTCTGCCATAGATCAAAGCTTGGTGGATGTGTGACCGACCTGTCCTGCTGGCTGGGCTGGCTGGTTAAATGCTAGTGTATCCCAAGCTTATGGAAACCAAGCTTGTGGGACAGTCATTTTTCCTTTTCCTAGAGGAAAAAAAGATATTTTAATATAATACAGTATAATATAATGATAATATAATAGGCTATTTTTGACTACTAGTTGAGTATTTCTTGGAGAAGAGTGATTTTGCTGTGTGTGTGGTATAATAACAGGTGCATGGTGATGGGTGTGAATATCAGGACCACAGTGAACCTGTGGGGCTACTTTTTCATTATATTTTCCAACCTTCCGAGCAGTTTGGAAAAGTGAATTGGGCTTTCAAAGTATTTTTGCGTTTAATTAAAACACTTCTCATTCCCCCAGCTGCTAAGAATCACTTGCAAAACAGTGAGCGTGCATGAAAAATGTCCTCATAATCACTTTTTTCTCCCTGCCAGCTGCAGCTGCTGCAGTTGCTGCAGTGACAGAAGTGCTGGTGTGGAAGGGCAGGTGCTGGGGAGCGCTGCCGAGGTGCCCGTGCTGGGCGCGTGGACGCTCCCGCTGCGCCGCGGAGCGGGGCGGAACGCCGCAGTCTGCGCTGGTGCCGCTGCCGTTTCCTGCGTCGTCATCTCGGTCTTAGGGACCCTCCAAAAAACGGCAATCGTTGCTAAACATGGCCTATAGGAACTTCACCTTTTAATAGGGATTTTATGTCTTTATGTTAAGAGCCTAACTTCTGAATTTGTCCCCACCATTCTTCTTAAGTAAGAGATCCAGATAGACTTCAAGGAAGTTTTTAAGTGCGTGCTTAACTCTAAGCAGGTACTGAACTGACCTCAGTGGGACTCAGATATATTTTTAAGCATTTTTTTTTTGATTGGAGATGTATTCCTCTTTATGACTCATAAGACAGGTTATTGAGGAGTTACCACTTCCATTCAGATATGCTTGAATTAAAGATGATCTACTTAATTATTTGTGCTTATTTAAATATCAATGATCTGCTTTTATCATTAACTAATTAAAAAATACAATGCAGTTCATCCTCAGCTGGTGAGTTTAGCTTCTTTGTACTATATTAAAACGCTACCATAAGGCTCTTTTAAGTGATTGTTGTAAACAGCTTACAGCTGGAGTTGGACATTACCAAATGCACTGGATGTTGCTAAATATAGCAAAATGATAATAAAGTTGATATTGCTCCATGAAGCAACAATTTCCAATTCTCAGAACACTCTACCAAATATTTGTGAGAGCAACTGATGAAAACATGGCAGGGCTCTCAGTTTGCTCTTCACCATTCCCTTCTAATTAATTTTGCATTAGGGGTGTGTGACACTTGGGTTTGATTAATCACTTGTTTGTTTATATCAAACTTGTTCATTTATATATGCATTTATAGAGACAAGACGTTTTGCAACAGACATTTCATGAATGTTCGTTTTTGTTCTTCCTTGTAACATCCATTGATCTCGCAGTACTTTAGCCTCACTACCTCCTGGGAGGAAAGAGACACCCACGTGTTTGCCCTTAGACAGGAATACCCAATCCTTGCCCTTAGACAGGAATACCCAATCCTTGCTTCTACCGAGAGCTGACGTTGCTTTTGCTGTAATAGGCCCCTGTAAGACCCCAGTTCCCAAGAGCAACAGTGCCCAAGTCCAACCTGGGCCAACGCGAGCAGATGCAGCCACCCACAGGCCCATGTGCAGGTTTTGCTTATGAAAACATCAATCTACACCCACCTGGTCTCTGCCACTTGCTGGTTATGGGTGAGTTTTCCATGAGAGATCATCCTGTTGAGGGTTACTCCTTCAAGGCCCTATTCATGTTGCTGGACCTGCTGGGAAGACCCCAGCTGCCATAACCCAGCAGGTTCCTATGGCTCTGTGAGGCACGAAGGGTGAGGAACTTGTTCACAGACAGACCTGGATGTTCTGCCTTGACATCTGCAGATGTTCTGCAAGCCAGGGCCATGCCTAGGACGTGCATTCTGGACCTGAGCTGAGAGATGAGGGCAGCAGGCGCTGCTTGCTGCGTCGCAGCGTGGCATTCCCACTCTGTGTTTAATAACAATACGCAAAATAGCATCTGGCGTGTGTCACTAAAATAAACTCTTGTAGAATGTGCTGATAAACATTTGCTGCAGACGGGGAGAGAGGCATAAATCTTGTCTTCTGTCCATGATAATGATGATAAAGTGTTCTGATCAGGCTAAGAGCTCCAGGCAGGATCAAATGTAAGCACTGGGCAAGCCTGGAGTTGCGTGGAAGATGGATATCCCTCAAACATCTCTATTGCTGTCATTTCTTGCAGCCGAAGAGCCACATGTGAGGCCCTGTGAAGTGGTGCAGGGATTAATAATGTTCTGGCCCTGCCTGTTCCCAGCCGGTGAAGGCAGCTGCTCTGAGGCTGGTCGCTGCAGAGCTGCTGAGAGGAACAAGGGGGTCACTGCTGCTTTAGTGACACACAAGACCTGGCCGGGGCACCCAAGCGATGCCGTTGTCTTCCCGTGTGGGTCTCCCTCCAGCCTGCCCCCCACGCACGCGTTTCGGGGCTCCTTGGTGCCGGCGGAGGGGCAGGCCCGAGGCAGCGGCTGCAGGCCCGGCAGAGCCGCAGCGGAGCAGCTTTCCGCAGCCGCTTTGCAACGCGGCTTCTTTGCTCGTGTTCTCCGTGTTTCAAAATCCCTAAGTGCCTCTTGGGGCTGCCTGGGCTTTTTAGGTAAAAATAACTTTCACTTGAACAGTAAGCAACAACCGGGCTAACCTTCATTTTGTCTGGTACAGACCTGCCTTCCCCAGTGCTTCCCTGGAGGCAAGAGGGTGTCTGTCCAGTGACATTTCTGGTGCAAAGTTGCCTTGAATCTGCACTTTGGCACGGCAGTAAACTCGTTTCTCTCTGATAATTTGTGCTTTTCCCTAAAACAGAAACATCGTGGCAAAGCAGTGCTAGATGGACAAGGCAGCGGCACAAATAATATTACTGCAAACTATAAATGCAAAGCATGATTTTGCTAAATGATTGTGACATACATTAAAACAGTTCTTCATAATTCTCTGACATAATGCAGGATATATGTATTTCTTTAAAAAAAGGCAAATATCACTGAAGCTTCACTCTAGCGCTCCTGCTGAAGCTCTGCTAGTGCAATGAGAATGCAAGCTTGGAGCTGCGCTGCTTTTTAATGGGTTAAAGAGTGTGCGTTTTCTTTTTCAGCAGGCGCTTTGGTGAAAAGCCTGGTTTGCATCTTTGCTCTCCCTTTTATCTGGGAGGTTTTGTGCAGTCACTCGCTGGCTCCAGCTCTCTGGGTGTGCGCAGACCATCTGGCCCGGCTTGCCTGCCCAGCAATGTGCAGGGCTTTCAAGGGGAAAAATTATTAATCACAATCTGGATGGCGAGGGCGTTAGGGCCCGTTGGGTGTCAGCGCTGGCAGTGCCACAGGTAGCTCTTTGGAGGTGGTTTCTCAGTGAATCTTTGCACTTCTGCCCGATGGACGTGCGAGGAGGAGCGGAGGTCGGGCAGGAGCCGGCGCGATGCTCCTGGGAGCATCCCGGTCCCGTGCGCTGGGAACGCCGCAGGGAGCCTCGCTGGGCAGAGCAGCTCCTGCCACCTCTTCCAAAGATCGGAACTTTCTAAAAATCAGCCTGATTGTTTTAAAGCACTTTAAAGCAGAGTCCTGTATTCAAAGACTGATGTATGAGACATTCTCAGGCCTAAAAGGGACTGGAATAGAAATGGTGCTTTCTGCTAACCGCCACCCCTGAGAATTTTTTAACTCGCGGTGCTGTCAGGCCCTCGGTGTCTGTTTCTGCTTGCCCGTCAGGAGGGTTTTTGCCTGCTGTACATGTGGAGACATATTAGCGTTGCGGACGGTGCTGCCTGACTGCCGACGGTGAAAGAAACGGCAAAATCTTTTACGCCTGAAGCAGCTGCCTCTGAAAGCGGCACCTTGGGGCTCTGCTCGCAGAGCACCCTGCGTGCTTAGCAGGAGAGCCAGGAGCAAAAGTTACTGCGTTGCTTTAGAGATTTGTATTTTTAAAACTTTGAAAGTGCTATGAACTGTTATCTCATTTCCTCTCGCTATCTGATCTTTCTCTTGTTTTGTTTGTGTGGTTGGTTGCTTTGGTGTTATTAAGTAGCTTTCATTCTTCATCCTAAGCTGGCAGGAAGGTCTAAGGCGCCATGGGCTTTTGCCCTGGTCTTTGGCTGCGGGCAGTGCTGACATTCTGAAATGCAGCGTCTCTTCCGCGGGTCACATCATGTGCAAGTGTAACTGGTCGCAGTGGGGACGTGAGGAGTCGCCCCAGGCCGGCTGTGAACACGGATGAAGTTACCAGGCGTGAGGGTTTCATCTGAGGAGCTGCGGTTTGGGATGCTGAGGAGGCAGCTGTTTGGCCAGTTGAACTTCCCTGTACCATAATATCCCAGAATTCGTTCATTCATCCCAGTGCGTTCCTTCTGTTCCAGGGTCTCCTTCCTGGGCTTGACCCCCACCATACAGAGACCTTTGCAGCTCGCAGGACTCTGCTCCTCAGTTACCTGTGGCTGTCCAGCTCCTGTTAGGCTCTTGTTGCCTGAGCTATTGATAGAGCCAAGGATGCCACATCATTGAGATTTGGGGTGCAGCTCGAATCTATCCATCATGTGGTTTTAAAATTTCATGGGGATTTGGAAATATCAGATTTTTCTAGGATCTGACCTTGAAACCATTTATTGTCTAAGGCCATAGATTAAATCTGCACTTAAATCCCTGCTCACAGGCTAGCTGGTGATCCCTCATGGCACTACAGCTTTTAGCCTCTTCCCAATCCCGGTTAGAAAAGTGACTAGACAGCAGACTGGAAGTGGTGCATTTTAACTTTATATTCTATTTGTAAGCTGGAGCATTTCTGCTTTTGTTTTTATTTAAGCAGAATCTCCAGAGACTTGTTAAACTATGAAATACCTAGGAAAAAAGCAGCCCAAAAGCTCCAGCTAGGAGTATTAAATGTCCTAGGCAACCCTGAAACACTGCTGGCTCTCCAGCCTAAAATCTAACAAGGGAGGAAATCTCATTTTGAGTCACCGTAGGATGACATGACTGTAATTTCTAAATTTCCGGGTATTTTCTTGGATACCAGAGTTGCATGTGTGCAGCCAACTCAATGTATTGACATTTCCATGGTAACCCGTTGCAGCGTTCCAGGTATTTGGAGGTCACACGTTACTGGTGCAGAGTATTTCTGGAAGCCTGGGGTAACCCATAGGTCTGCTGCAGACCTAACCCATAGGTCTGCAAAAAATTGTGCTGAAAATTAAGGACACGACCAACAGTGAGTTACGGAGGCGCCAGCCCAGGGGGATGTTCCCTGTAAATTCTTGGCTGCGGATGTGGTTTTTAATCTCTGAGCAGATGTGTAGGATGAGTTGAAAGATGTTGCAGCAGCTCCTGCTCCAGGCCTAGGAGTGTCACTGAGGGGCTGGTGAGGGCCCCAGCGGCCGTCCTGCTCCTGTCCCTGTGCGGTGACGGTGACGGGGACGGGGCAGAGGGTCGGGGTGGCACCGCTCTCCCTACCAGCGCCACAGGCCCACGCGGAAGCTTTGCAGTAACAGCTCGGCTGCCGCGTCCTCGGGGACACTCACCTCAGACATCCTGAAGAGCCTTCAACGGTCGGGGTTTGTGTGCCGAGATCCTGGTGGGAAGCGCTGGCAAAGGGCAGAATGATCCTTGCAACAAAACGGGTGCATCCAACCCCCGAGGAGCTGCTGCAGGGAACGTTGATGCCTCTAGTAGGATTTAGAGCCCTGGCAGGTCCCGTGGCTCAGAGAGCTGGGAAGTGGGATAGTTTCTAGGTGACCCTGCATATGCAGGGGGGTTGGACTAGATGATCTCTAGAGGTCCCTTCCAACCCTAAGCATTCTATGATTCTATGATTTCTGGAGTGATGGTGTGGGCATTTCCAAGAACCTCTGGGAGGACAGGCTGCTAAGACTTCCTTCGTTCTGACAGTTATCCCTTAGCTAGAAGGGCACGTCTCTTCCTTAAGGTCGTTTCTTTTCAGTTTTTAAAGGAAAACTCAGAGTCTTTGCAATGTGAGATGGACTCAGGGTGCTCCCACCAAATAAATCATAACTCTCTTTCAGAATCCCCGCAGGCATCGCGTGTTATGTGATAACTGGTTCTCACAGACCTTGCACGCATGGCTTTTCTGGGAACTGCTTTTACAATAATAAATTATTGGTTGGCAAACGTAAAGGGGTTCAGGCAAGCCATGCACAAGATCCAGTTCACACCGATTTTAATGGAAAAGTTCCCAGTGAGCTTAATAGAGGGAAGACCTAGTGCAGGGCAGTGGGAAAAAACTTTGTGGCTGAAATTTATACGAATTTCCAAGTATCCTGCTCTGCTTCTGTGGGGCTCCGAATTGCACAACTTCCTCTGAAACTCATTTGAACACAAGGAAACTAAGGTGTAACCTGACGTAAAGCCAGTAGATTTCACTGAGGCCACTGAAAAGGCGACCAGGCGTCACTTATTCCTCACGAAATGGCAAAACCTGCTTCCCCCTTGGGAAATACCCTTATTTTCCGTAGTATTTCCCCGCCGTACGCAGGCCCGTGGCCGCCACCGCGGTGCCGCGCGTTGCTCCGGCCGCGCTTCCCGGCGCCCGCTGCGCCGCGGGACGGCGTGTTCCCCCTCGGATGCGCCGGGAGCACTGCTCGCGTCCCGGGAAGCTGCAGCCGGCTCGGCCGGGTTGCCATGGCGCGCTCCGGACAGCAGCTTCCAGGGAATAGCGGCGGAGCCGGAGCGCGCAGGCCGCAGGCCGCCCTTCCTCCCGGCGCCCGGTCGCGCACACCTTCCTCCGGTGGTTCTTACGGAAGCCTTCAGAGCTGGCCCGTAGCCTTTTAACTCTTTAAGTGACTCTGTAAGAAAGAACCACGATCTCCATTCCTTCCTGGCACATTCTAATGAAATAAGATTTTTTTAATATATTCTTTGTACGGCCTCTCTTTGCGATACGCACTTCACCGTGATTAATCTTATTATTGCGTTCATGCTTTGTTCTTAATCCAATTTGCAGGACTAATGTAGGCCTTCCTTTCCCATAGTAGTTTCCAAAACCCGAGTGCTTTGTGTTCCTGTGATAGTACATTCTTGTCACGCCGCTATTCCAGCCCTCTGAAGACCGCTCAGTTGATGTCCATAAATGATTGCATTAGTACCGGGCCGCTCCTCTGTACATTTGTGTAGTTCACCAAAAGTGTTTCAACCTCTGTAACATAAATGTCCAGAATTCTTCTCCTCAGCTCTGTTGTTACTGGTCTGTGCTTCAGTTTCTCCTTCTTATCCATCTGACTCAATCAGGTCTCCTAAAGACGTCTTGGTAACTCCTGTCTCTTCAAGAGATCCTCCTGTCTCTGAGGCTTCTCATCCGTATTTTTAAAGCAACAATCATACCCGCTCAATATTTTATCCACTGCATAGCAAGATGCCATGTTTCCATGGCATGAATAAGGCACTTGCTGCTCTGGTTTTTGATCTTTTGCCAGTTTTTAGTGAAATTGTTGGAATAACTTAATATCATTATGTCGGCAATTAGGAGGATTTTCATTTGCAGGCACATTTTCCTAGAGCAAAGCACAAAACCAGAAGGCTGCCCAAATTCTAAAATAGACTTTAAACCCAAGCAAACCACCTCTGCTGTAGCTGAAAAGGACAGTAAGAGGCACAGCAAGTGTCCTGTTGTATCGATAACTCGACCCGTTCTCGCAGAAATCGCTGTCACGTGCAAAGAGCTCGGGGTGAATTTCCTTCCTCGGAGGCGCCGAGCTCGGCCTGGGAGAGGGGGCAGCTCTGCAGACCCCTTCCAGGATGCGCTCAGCTGTGGCAGAGCCGTTGGGGATGTCCCGCTCCGCGGCAGGCGGTTTCCTCACCCGAGGGAGCCTTTGCCAAGGGAAACGCTCCCCGGTCAGTGCCGGGCCGCTCCGGCACGTGCTCATCCCCGTGATTCCCTGCCTGGGAAGAGCAGGTGGAGGAGGAGACGGCAGGAGGGCCTTGTAGTGCCTGCCTGCCGCTGGGCTGGAGCTCGCGATGTGCTCGGCCTTCTGCCGGCAGCGCTGCTGTGAAAAGCAGCATCGCTTAATGAGGCGGCGTCAAAAAACTCGGCGCTCCCAATCTGTCTCCCAGTCTGAAGTGTTCTGTGCTGATCGAGCTGTATCTTGCGAGCGGGCTGTATCGTTACGACAAGGTGATCACGACTGCCACGTCCTCCGATTTCGTGCTGCCCAAGAGCCTGGGATTCAGCGTGTAAGACGCGAGGACTCAGCGCGGGCTGCAGCGCTGGTTTCCCCCACACGTGTCACAATCGCTGCGTGTGCTCAGGGAGCCGTACGGCACGTGGAGCACGGGCCGGGCTCCGCTCGGGAATGTGTCGGGAATAGGGGGTACACGCAGGGCATCCGCACGGCCCCGGTCCAGCGCACCCTGCCCTGCGGAGCCGCATCCCTCCCACCCAGCGCGCCGACCTCCGGCATCGAACGGAGCGGAGCGCTGCTCCGACATCTGGACATCTAGAAAGCCCGGACAAACAGCCAGTGTTCTCCAATTCCGCCTGGAGAAAATTTCTGGGAAGATGAAGAGCACAAGTAGGAGGAAACTTGGATGAATAGGCGACTGTCAAGTTCCTGGCCGGGATGTCCTGTTCCAGGGGCTTTGCGAGGACGCTGCTCCATGAGAATCGCGGTTTGGGGGGTTTTGCACTGTGTTCTTGAGCAACATGGAGCTTTCTTGTCTATAGCAAAAATGAAGAATTCAAAAGGAACATGATACTCACCAAAGAACTTTATTCTTAGTAGAACCATCTTCTCCTGAAATGTGAAAGAGCCTTTCCAAATGCCAAAGTTATGCAAACATGACTGAATGTAGAAGGGAAACCAAAAAGCGGTGTTTTTTTTACTTTTTCCAATTTTGCAAGAGGCCACCCACAAAAGGGTTTTTTTTTTTTTCCTCTCTGTTTCTTTTTTTTTTCTGCAGGAAAAAATTATAAAATTTGACCAAAGTCAGAGGCTATTTTGCTTTTATAGCCACTCTTATCAAAAGAGAACTGAAGCATAGTTTGAATTCTGCAATTAACATATAATTAGCAGAAGAAAGAAGCCGAAGGATTGATTTATCATGCAGGCTGTAAGTTCTCGGTCGGACAGACTCATACACATTGGCATTTCCCCGTGTGAGCATGGAGAAGCATTCAGCCAGACCATTCCATTGAAGGCATTTTCTGATTTTCTAGTCATTTTTGTCTCTCTCTCTTTTTTTCTTCTTTTTTTTTTTTTGCATTATATGTTGATACTAGTTTATGAAATTAACCTAAAATCTCTATTTTGACTTGACATTTCCAACCTGTCTCTTGCCTAGTGGTAATCCCGAATTCTACATGTCTGGAAAGGCTGTTTCCATCTTGCATATCCGCTGCCTCTGAGCAAGCGGGCAGGAAATGCAGTGATAATTGGTGCGTGGCGGAGCCCCCGGCCGCCCCGCAGAGCTCCGTGGTGCAACGGGTCCAAACGGTTCCTCTCTTTTCCACATCTGCCTCTCCCTGCCTCGCGCGGCTCTGCGTCCTGTCAGATGTAGGATTATTTTCAGCGTTAGCAAAACCTCAGAAATGTGGTTTTGAATGTGAGATGTTTACAGTCCCTTATGATTCAGAAGCCAGATCCTCCAGTCTTTGAGGTCACTGGTGTAGCGATATTAGTATCATCTGTTGATTATGGAAATCATCTGTTAGGTCACTGCGTCCACCCCAACCCACGTATCTCCAGTGCCTCTTGTGTGTTGTTCAGGCTTATTTAAAGAATTCCAGAGACAGGACTTCAGCAGTTTGTGCTTGGAGCCTGCATCCTAGCCTAGATGATCTCACTGCTTAAAAACGTTTGCTTGGGTCTAGCCTTAATAATCCTTCCCAATCTAATGCTACCCTTTGTAGCTAATTCCACTCTTTCCTGTTAAAGTTTCTTCCCTTCTGTGTGCTGGTGTTTTCTGGACACATCCGCTGCTACCAGTTTGTCTTAGCCATATTTCAATCAAGATGCAGTCTTTAATTCTTATGGATGGCTTTTGTCCTTCATCTTAATTGAAAAAAAATTAAAAAAAAAAAGATACTTCTTTAACCTTTTCCTGATGATGATACAACCTCACTTGTTGTATCATAACTTAGAGCTGTATGGGAAGAAATTTCATTTAGGGTAAGATATCTTCATTCCAGTGCTCACCCTGGGGCTTGTATTGATAACTGTCATCCAGAAGATAGGTGATCCAAGACAATAAAAATGTGGCTTTGAGTGAATAAATGAGGGAATTTCCAAAACCCTTAAAGATAAAACAGAGAGGGAGGCAGCCTGGCAACGTAGAGATCCGCTGAATAAATATGTGTCCTTGAACCAAGTTCGTGTTCTTCTGTGGTTTGGTGGTGGTTGGAAGGAACTTCCACGAGGAATGACTCTTATTCATACGTTTATGTTCCCCAATAAGTCTCAGTGATGAAAACATCCCAACTGAGCAACACTGTGTGTATTAAATATTCAGGATCAGGGCAAAACAATATTGAGATGCTCATTACACTGTTAATCGTGCAGTGTCGTGCTCACATTGCAGGTAGTTATTTTCTTTAAGGGATTTGAATACTTTTCTGCTGTGGATATATGGAGCTGGAATGATACCATGCCCTGGTTTTGAATTGCAAAAGGTTTCAAACAGAATCACAAACAAAAAGCTTAACAATGTAGGTCCTCATAATTCCTAGATCTGCGTCATAAAGAGGGTTTTTTAAGTTATTGAGTTGGTAGCTTCTTCCAGGTACGGTGGTGATGGTTGGAAACCATCGAAATCCATTGACTTCACTGAGATTACACTGAACATCAACCAGCACAACCGAGAGCTGACTCTAGTCCCACCTCTCTATTTTCCATGGGCAAGACCCTTTCCGAAAACGGGGAAGAGTGTTGTTCTCTGCAGAGAGGAAAATAGATCGTTGAGTGGCTGTGCTGTGGTATATGCTGACCAAAACATAGGAGCTGATGCCAGAAAATTCCTAGATAATGTATCCAACCTATTTCTTTAAATGGATTTCTCAGTGTTTCACTGCAGTTCTTGGCGGTTAAATCACGTATGTCAGCAGGAACTGCTGGGAATAAAACTTAATAAAAATGGAGCTCCACAGTTCAGGGGAATGAAAAATCCAGGAGTGAGTGGCACTTGCTCCCCCAGCACGGCCGTGTGGAAGCGCTTGGGCAGTGGGGATAGTACTGAACCTGTGCAAAGTTCAGGGCATTCATTTTATTCATCCAGCAACTTTGCCTTGGGAAAGCCCTAGTTTGCTTAATGAAACCATTGAAAAGTGAAACCCAACCATTGGAAATGCTGCTGTTCAGTCACAGGGTTATCCAGCAACTCTTTGCAAATCTGGGATAATCCATCCTGAGGGAAACAGTGGCTCCTCCAAACTTCCTGGGAGTTTTCCCAGTCCCTGCAGTGTTACTGGAACATCATGCATTGCTTTTAGCATGGGAAAAATGTCTCTCACAATTTTTACCAATCTGTTTTGTTCCTGTTTCCCATTACTCTTTTATATGGCTTCTCTCTAGCAATGCCAGGAGCGTTCCTGCAGTTGGTGTGGAAGAACCATGCCCAGGAGATGGAGGTCCATGGCTTCTACCCTCCTTGGGTGCTCCCAGAGCAGTGAGTGAGTCAGTGGGGCCTCTGAAGAGAGGGAATAAGCACAGGGAATAAATTTCTCAAGAGTAACAAATCCTTCCTTGTTTCTAAAAACGGCCCAATAAAAATCTCTGTGTGCAGTGTTATTCTTGTATGAAGCTTGGCGTGGCCAGACAAAGGTGTCTCATGGTTATCCCGGAGTCTTGGGATCTCGTGGTCATCTTCACCTCCTCCTATTGCAGCTACACTGAGAACGTGTTGTGTTTAGTGTCTGGAGCCTCCGTCGCATTGATCTGAGGGTGCTTTACAGTAGAAACGTTGTTATCCATAATTAGAACAGAGTTATGAATGCACAGTGATGCTTTTAGACACTGCTACATCTGCATTTTCTCCACGTTGCAGTTTTGCACCAGTAGGATTTTGCTTCAGGGCAGAGCAGTCTGGCCAAGGCAATCTCCGAGTGTTGATGCTGTGGACAGACACTGTGGATGGGATCCTGCAGAAACCAACCTAAATCCCTGCGATTGGAATTGTATGGTCACTGCTTCAGACAGTGTGAAATTTTAATTTGCGCTTGTCAGTCTGACAAAAGGGGAAAAGGAAAAGCAAAAAGAGAAGGAAAGGCATAGGATAAATATCCCCCTTTCTGCTGAGCGAAACAACGTGCTCTGGTCCTCCTGGCTGCTGAATGAACCTCTGCGTGGGCAGTGAGGCTGGCAGAGACGGCTCAGTTATACACGGAGTGGGTAGTATCGCCTCTAATTGAGTTTTACGAGGCCTTCTATTATTAAACACTGTTTTGAGCTTGCTAGAATTTTGCAAAAAGGTACTTCTTGGGCCGAGGGTTTCTGGGTCAGATGTGTGTGCGGCTCCAGCAGCGGGACCAGGAGCTTGTGCCACAGGGCTCAGCACCTGCGTGGGGAGCGGAGGGAACAAGGTCTCGCGGGGAGCAGCTCTTCAGTGTTCTGGTTTTTCTGCTGTTGTTATTCAGGCTGTAGCTTCATGCCTTCCTTCCTGATCTCTCTGCAGACCTTGCTCTGATGGCTGGATTTCCTCCGGAGTGTTTCCTGACACTGACCATTGCTCTGGCTGAACATTTCACAGCCATTTAAACATTTATCTTCCTAGACTGCTGTAAGAAGAGAAGGTTTTTTCCACATCTTACAAAGGAGGGAAACAAGTAACCAGAAGTTATAGCCTACGCTTTTTTCTTATTTTGGCTTGCTGGTTTGAGGAGCCTTTTTCTAGTTATTTAAACATTCAAAACACCTCTCGTGCAAGGACCAGTTGCAGATAGAAGTGCTTGAGGCTTTTCAAAATCAAGGCCAGTGGTTTCAAGTCAGATGCCTTCTAAGTGAAGAGCTTGGGCTTGGTGGGATCTGCAAGGAAAACCCTATGCGACGCATGCCATAACGTGGAGTTGAGCTCTCCAGCACAATCCTTAGCACTGTGAGACCTCTCATGTCTCCTCCTTCCTTCCCTAGACACTTCTCAACAAGCTTTTCATCTTTTGCACCATGCGGTAAAAGAAATCGCACAGAAAATTATTCACTACCCTCTTCTGATTCATCTTTACAGATGCTCCTAGTTTGTATTGGTGGGGATCCAGTGGAAAAAATCCTATGTGAGCATCTCATTAAAATCTAAATAAATATATATGCACGAGGGAGCGGGGTCAAAGTTGCATAGACATGAAATAATTGTTAGCATTGAGTTAGTGACCGTCAAGGCTAAGGCCACCTTTGACACTTTGCAGCTTTAGAAAAGCAATTTCAGTGTGGAGGTTTATTTTGCTGTCTTAGAGAGCTGAAGGAGCGTCCTTGTTACTGCCTCAAACTGGACTCGATATGATCCAAAGTGTTTTCGGATGGATAATTGGGCTCTGAGTCCTGTAATACTTCTGTGGGAGTTAATCCAAAGCTCAGGGAAATTATTGGTATTCCTTACCACTAGACTGCTGGAGCTATGGATAAGTGGTATTTAAAAATGCCTCTCTAAGGTACTTTGATTTTCCTTAACTCAGGAAATGTAGTTATTTATAAGGTAATATCAAGATAATGTGTGGTAAAAAATCTACATTTTTTTTGTCCTCCCACAGATAAATATAAAATTACTTGGCTAAATTTCTAGGTATTTTGATGACAATTGCCACTACAAACCTAGTATGGAACAGATTTTTATCTTCAGAGATTTTGAGTCACATCAATTGACCAAATGATGTCAAAACTTGGTCAAGAGAAACCGAATTGAAACTTCTATGAACAGAGCCTGGAATTTGTCATAAGAACGAACATGCTCTCCAGAACCTGTGTGTTGAATGGAGGAGATGGAAACACACTGAAAAAATAAATCGTGTGAGCTACGCTGGAGAGAGAGCAACATGTGAGCATATAATCATTAGCTAAATGGCATATTACTAACTAATCTGGTGTTTCAATCATCTGGGCTTTGCAGCAGCAACAGTAACATTTGGTAGAGCTGAGGTTATGGAAACATCATTGAGCAGAAATGCAGATATTGGTTGAAAATAAGTGTTAATTGAATCTTTCTGAATATTCTGGTCTTATTAAAATATTTTAAAATGTATTGGCTTGCTTTAAAGAGCAAATTGTGCTTTCATAATGTAACATGCTGCAAGCAAACATATGAGTGAAGGCATCAGCATGAGATCTTAGATAACACGGGCTTTTCTTTTCCAGCTCATTCTAGCCAAATTCTGCAGTATTTAATTGGATAAAACCTCTGATGATATTGCTGCAAGGTTTCCTAGGTCAAAATAGCCCCCAGTGACACTTACTGCAGACTTGTGAATGACAAGAGTTGCAAAGTATTCAAATCCATCCACTGAAAGCAAATATGGGCTTGATAGAGATCATCTGTTTTATTTCTTTTTACCTCTCGTTTTGTTGCTCATAAAACAGGATAACTGTTAGGCATTCTAGCTCTTACACAAAAATAGGCTTGGGCTTTGTTCATAGAGAAAATATGTCATTAGAAGAACCTTTGGGGCTATGAGAAGGCCTCAGAACCTCCTCGTTGTGGGGAAGTTGTCACTGAAGTTGCGGATGGTGGAAATCTGCTTGGCACAAAGCGATGCCCGCAGAGAGGCAGCGCCAGGGCTTCTCCAAGCCTGATGGGGAAAAGGAAAACTTCCATTGGATTGGAAAATACTCTTGCTTCCATCCCTATACACTTGTCCCCAAGACTGTCCCCAGGTTTGGACCCACCATCGTGTGCATTGCGAGCACAGCGCCCAGCTCTGACGCGCAGCCACCCCCTGCATCCCTCGGCCACCACATCACGTAGCGTGCGGTGGTTTCCTCGAGGGAAGGATGCAGAGCCTTCGGCTGCTCTCTTCTTTCTGAATTGCCTCCTGGAGCTGTCTCTTCTCTTCCCTGTTTGTAGGGGCGAAGCTGAGCAGACTCCTAAGCAGCTGGTTACGCTGGCTGCTGGAGTTAGACGCGGTGCCTCGCGCCGGTGGATAGTGACCCAGTTGGAGCCCTCTGCATGGGGAGGGCTGTGTGACATCTGGAGTGGTGCAAGAACAGCAGCAGCACGGACAGCAGGGAGCTCCACTGCCCCAGCAGGAGGTTTTGATGGAGCAAACCTTCCATAGGGCGCATTTCAGGATGGAAAGTATCTTGTAAGAGCTCAGGTTGCTGAAGTTCCTACAAGAGGTACTGAGTGGATGGTCCTTGACTATGGCTTATACAACAAACCCACAAGCAGGGAGACATTTAGTGCTTCCAGTGCATGAAGTCTGGCCAGGGTTTCAACCTGATGGCAGCTTCTGAGAACTACTACAAAGACCATGAATCCCCTGTTCCTGAAGAGACAGAGTAGTCCAGCAGAAAATACTGGGTTCCAGAACGGAATAAAAGCCAACTACTCCATCACAATTTCTAAGTTAAAAAAACTGTATTTTATTTTTCTTATTGCACACGCGGCAAATACTGCTGAATTATTAAAACTTATGTAGTGGAGAGGGTAGCTTCTGAAATGCTAATCAAACTTATATTTACCTGTAAAGAGCTGTAGAAATGCCGAGTGCTGAGTACCGTGTCTGGTGATGTGAAGCGCAACCAGTGGTTGGTGGTGAATGAGAGCAAAGAGCCTCCTTCACCTCGGGTTGCTGTTAAAGACCTGCTCAAAGCAGAGCTCATCTGTGAGGCCCTCCCAGTTAATTCTATAGAGCTGTTTTCTTGTGCATTCCATTCCTTTTTGCCAAAAATCCATTTCGTTGACTTTGCTTTTCTCCCTACTTACCCTCTGCTTTGTGGAGATGTTGTGGATTTCTGAGGCCATCAGGCAACTAGTTCTGCAAATGGACTGTGTGTTGTTATTTCAGCCCAGCATTCCCTCTAAGTCCATGTAGGCCTCCAAGGAAGTCAAGAATGTTCTGCTTCCTTCTTTTTTTTAATGAATTTCAGTGAAATAGTTTGGTGCACTGTGATACGTGTGGTGGGAGGCTGTTTGACGCAATGGGAAAGCAAGATTTCCTGTGAATATGAGAACACAAAATCTAATATTAACTTTATTTTAATAAGGTCTTACCTATATTTCATTGTATAAATTTGAGCTTCTGCTTTCATTGCGTTTTTTCTAAAGATCATTTAGTTTTTACAAATGAAAAGTGTTTTCTTCAATCACAGCAACATGTGTCTAAGAAATGAAAACACAGTTAAAATGCCTCTTATTTGTCTGCTATTTAAGTAGCAAAAATAGTGTGTGTAGTGTGGAGAGAAAAGAGGTATGCTGGTTTTCATGAATATTAATATGCTGCAAGGTTTGACAGCTTGAATGTGGGTTAGAGTTTCAGTTCATTAGTGATACCGGGAAAGCAATTACAGTTTCTGGGCGACAGGTAGAGTCTCCAGCGGCAGCTTCGTGGGTTGTTGACATTTGTTCCTCCAGATGAGTGAAGGGCCCTTCCATGGACACGCACACCAGGAGCAAAGCGGAGCCCCTCCAGAAGGAGGGAAATGCAGAGATGATGCCGAGGAGAGCAGGTACATGACTGCTTTGGCTCCCCTCATCGTGGGTAGGATTTCCTTCTAGCACAGCTTTGCTGGTGGATGTGCTCTCCTGCTTTTCCTATTCCATCTCCCTCCCCAAAGTACTGAGCTGTTTCACTTAATTAACCTGTTTTTCCCCGTATTCTCTCTTCAATTGCTGATACAACGCTTCACACCTGAATTCAAGCAACGCAGCTTTGCAAAACGTCCTTCTCTCTTAAAACAGACAACGTCCTAGGACATAATTTTGGTTGAGTCCCTCCTAGGACATAATTCTTTTTGAGTCCCTTTAAGCTCTTCTTAGAACATGGATTTTCCTCACAGAAACAACTTCAAATCTCGCTACCTCTTACACCAGACAGTTGACTTTGGCAATCTGTGGAAGGTAAATCATATTTTGCAGCCAGCTTGGCTAGCTTGTAGATTTGAGAACAAGCACACCGATTATTTTTCCATTGAATACAAACAGGAGGCATAAATTTTTCAAGGTAGCTGCTAACGTACAATTTGTAATAGTTTTAACATTGCCTGGTTTTCAAAAACTGCTGAGCCATTCTTGCTCTCAAGATCAGACTCATTTGACATATTTCGGTTAAGCACCAGAAAGCACTTGTTGCCTGTCAAGATCCTAGTTACTGAGATTTTGTTTGGATTTTGGTAGATAAAACTTTCCCCAGACATGACAGATTAGCAAGCCTATAAATATAATTGGTTTAAGTCTAAATTGTAACATTGTAATGATGAAGCTGGCTGTCCTTCCTCCCCAAGAAAATTTTCATTTCTGTTACTAATCACTCTTAAATCCATCTTGGGTCACTGCAAGGTCATTAGGTTTTCTGTTTTGATTTTTCTTAGATGAACTTAAAGTACTGCGGGTTTATGCTGCTCATAACTCTCTGAATTAAAAGGAGGCATAAATCAAGCCTGAATGGGCCATAAATCTGCAGTAAAAATACTCTGGGATGTGTCTGACTTTTTGCAGTGGATGGAAATCTGCCTGGCACAAACTATTTATTTATACCAGTGATGCTGGTTTTCCAGCAAGATATAACAGAGTGGTTGGTGGTAGAACCTGTGCTGGAGATCATCAGTAAGCACATGCCTATGTGGAGTGACCTTGCAAAATAAAAAAGCACCTTTTAGTGATGACAGTCTTGATCCTGGAAGGAGATGTAAAGATGTTCACAGCCTTTGAGAACTGCAAATGCTCGGTACATTTGTAGAAAACGTTGCCTTTTTGGCACATATTTAAAGGCCTGATCTTTTCCCCACAGGAACTGAGGAAGTTTTCTGCTGGCTTTAGTGGGAACCAGATTACTTCTCAAAACTTAATAAATAGGTTGTTTTGTTAACTGGGTGTTCCATTTTAAAAATAGCAGTGTTTGTTTTTTATTTTTTCCTGTTTATCAGAAGAATATTACATGATACAATACCATCAAATGATGTTGATGAAGTTATGATAAAAACATACATGAAAACAAGATGAACTGTTTTTGACATTTTCGAGAGTGCTTTGCAGTTCAGAAATTTTTAATGTGCTCATGAATAATGACATCCAAGCCTCGACCGTAAAAACCTTTAAATATGAAAGCATCACAGTAAGTTAGGTGGGACTCCATATGTGCTGACAGATAAGGGAGGTAGGGAGCCCTATGTAGCTTTAGACCATAATATGGCAAGAAATCCACTTTAGGATTAACTTTTCCCTCCGTGCAGCTCCACAGAGCACAGTTTTAGCCTTTTCGAGGTCTTTGATGGGATGTGGGGTATGTAGTTCGCTGCACAAATATAAATTGTCTCTCTATACCCAAGAGAAAACCCCATATAGATGTGCAGGCTATCAGCCCTATTATAACCAGAGGAGTCCTATAAAACTCCCTAAAAACATACGGAAAAACTTTTTAAAAATGTGCTTGTATAATAGGATTGAGATTATTATAAAATCTTTTATCACAGATCACATTCATATGAGCAAATTTGAAATTTCTGAAATGAAGAAGCAATGACAGAGACAAATCCAGCATGCTGGGAAGGCGGCTGCTCGGTGGCTCCATGTGGTGGGTAAATGTCTGTGTCTTAGAACCGACTTCAGGGTAAACAAAATGTTTGATCCTCTGGAAAACTTTGCTGGCGCAAGGTGGGTTTCACCTTATTTCAACTCATGCTCAAAATAATCTTGTGGGCCTGTTGTTGTTCTTGGAAACTAAAAGGGAAGAACATATGTTAAGCGTTGGTAATGTCAGTTAAGCCCTTAATTAGTGATGAACGAGCCTCCGTTTTCTTTCCTGTGGCTCAGTTTGGATACTGCTCAAAAGCGCCGCTATTTTGCAGGGTTTAGCAGAGTTTCCTGAAACCTGAAAGTTTTGCAAAGCTGTGCATGTAGTGCTACTAGCAATAAGGTTTTCCTAGGATTTCTAGCTCATGGGAAGCCTGGAAATCCCTCAACCATTCCCTGGCCATATTTGCCACTGTGGAATGGGGATGAGGACAGCAGAAGATGGGAGGAAGCAAAGCGGCCTAGGAAGGATAGGCTGGAGATTACATCCTCTGTCAGCCCCGTATGTTCTTCTGAGCGCAGGAAAATCCTAGGTCCACTGTGGGAGAAGATCAATATGTGCTTGTTCCAGCAAAGCTCAATTCCTACTTTTTAAAGATGAGTAGATAAATACAGTGTAAGGGTGCACTTGGCAAAGGGCATGTGGTGGGTGCTTGGTGTCTGGTGAGTACCTGCTGTCTGCACATCTTACCAGAGAGGTGGAACGGGGCTGGGAGCAGGGGCAGGAGCTGCTCCTGTGTCTCCCCACTGAATCCCCCAGTTCAAAGTAGTGCCATGAAGAGCAGCAGTCCGTATGGATGGTGCGTATGGGCATTCCTGTATTTCCAGAAGTGAAACGGGTGGCCAGAGAGGTTGGTAGCTCTGAAAGGTTTTTGCAATTAAAGCCGTGGTTTGCTAGGCCTTTCAGCTCATTTCAGAGCGTTTCTGGGCTCTGTTTGTAGCAGAGCACTTTTCAAAATAAGACAAAACCCTTCGCTTTGGCCTGCCATAAGCAGAGCTCCCAGCGCATGACTAGGCCCCTTTCCATGTTACCTTGGCTGGCCTCTGTCACAACAGTTTGTTCACGTCCTCTTACAGGCACCGAATTAAAGGTTATTTCCGTTCCTGCTTCTTATTGCTCTGATCTTTTGCCAGCTCTTCACATCTCCTGCAGGTTTGCTCTGGATCCGCTATTCCCACATCTACCCTCCGCCTGCGACTTTCTCTGACGTTTGGATTTCTTCAGCAGCCCTTAGCTTCTTTCTCTCCCCTTTTAGTCTTTAAGATTTTGATTTACTTTTCAGTCGTCTCACTGGAACAATATGAAATTATTGATATTTGTGGACCAACAGCATGAAATGATGGATATTTGTGTACAGCGAGTGTCACGTCATGAATCCCAAGCTGGTTGGACTGCTCAAAAGGTTTTTGTGTTTTCTGGCTGCTTAGCCAAAAAAAAATCTCTACTTTTAATTGCTTCTTCAATATATCTTCCAGGTGGCTTTCCTCTGTGGTATATTTGTTTATTAGCTTTGGGATCTTTTCTGAGATTAGAAGTAGTCACAGCAAGGCCTGGCAAGGATTAAGGCTCAGTAATGAAGGTAAAACTTTCTGTCTTTATACAGGAGAAAAGAAAAAGGATATATCCGGTGGGGAGAGGAAGGTGGAGGAATCAATGAACGAGGGAAATTAAAAAA
Organism: Tinamus guttatus; assembly: GCF_059628265.1. NCBI lineage: Eukaryota > Metazoa > Chordata > Aves > Tinamiformes > Tinamidae > Tinamus > Tinamus guttatus. The sequence continues at coordinate 4,208,768 of NW_028289244.1, read as the reverse complement.
AAAAAACCAAAACAACAAAAAAGGAGGAAAAAGGAAAGGCATCTCTGTAATTTTGGAGTTAGAGCGTGTCTGTTTCTCTACTAAATTTATTTTTCCTGGATTAAACAAAAGTGAACGGAGTGCGTCTGAAGCCAACGTGGCGTGCAGGGATGTCCTTGTGGCAGGAGGTGCCAGTCCCGCCGTGGTCATTCCGCTGCTCTCTCTTCCGTGGCTGCTCTCAGGCCAGTCATTAGAGACGTTTATCGTCCTCCTTCCCCTGCCCAAGATTCCTCCCGCGCCCTGGGTCTGATGAATCCTGTTCGGAGCAGGCAGCACCGAGGTTTTGCGATGGACAGCTTTGACCAGCCGTTGCACAGAACGCACCTCGAATCCAAGACTTCCCCTCCGGATCAAGGTGCTGGCAGGGGAATCAGAAACTGGAGAAGGGAGTTCTGCATCCTCATCCAGCAGGGAAAACTAGAGAAGCTTTTGATGTTTCTCTTTTTTCTGCCTGTTTTCAGAGTACACCTGAAATGAAAAACAGCTGGAAGATCCACTGTTATTAAAGGTGGAAAATAGCTAGTGATCAGATCAGGGGAAATGCAGTGGGAGCTGCCGCCGCCGCCGCGGCCCCGAGCCGGGCTCCTGCTCTGGATTCTGCCGCTTCCCGCCTGGCACCGCATCTTCTCCCTCTGCACAGGGGCAGGGATGCCGAGACCTTTAGCGCGTGCTGTGAGACCCGTGATTAAAAGCGTGCGAGGTGGCTGCTCTGCCTCCCCTGGGGCTGCCGCTGTCGAACACAAATTGGTGCCACGTCGTTTTCGGGAGAGACGGGGGCGTCTCGGCCTGCTGGGCCGCGCCGGGCCTGCCCCTCGCAGCGCGTCTCGCACCGCGCATCGCGGAGGGGCGATGCTCCAGACACTCTGTCTAGACGTTCTCTGCGGTGGATTTGCAGCTTCAAACTCAATGTGATCCCTTTCTCCAGGGTCATTCAGATCTGTTGACCTTCAGAGCCTCTTAAAAAAAAATCTGTCATCTTTAGGAGTTTTAGTGATATTTCTTATATTTGTAATAAATGGCTTTGGCCTTCTCTTCTGTCTTCTGTATTCCTTATCTAATTCATTTCTAGAGTCTCTCTGATTTATACTAGCGCCTACTGTAAAGGAATACACAGTGTTAAGGACCTCGTTGGATATTTTGGGGAAGGTAAAGGTCAGTTGTGTGCTCTTGGGGTGCTCTTTTTAACTAATCCATGAGCGTCTCAGAGAAACGGGCTTCTGTAGCAAGATAGAGAAAAGTCTATCAGCAGCTCTATTTGTATTCAGATATTTGCCTTGGGCAATTGGGCATAATAGGTTTTGCAGTTGGTCTTGGGGTAAATGCAGAGGTTGCTGAAATGGCCGTTATGCAGACGGAGGTGTCCGGCAGCCCAGCCTGGCCCAAGCCTGCCTTGGTTTTGGCAGGACATCCCTGTGGCTTTATGGAGCATGTTTGAATGGAAGTGTCTCGCAGAAGAGAGTAACGAGCTCTCATGGAGACAGTTTTGCTTTATGGAGGTGGCGGTGGGGATGCCTCTCCCAGGACTCATAATACACCGTGGAGAATGTGGTCTCTGTTACTGCACTTAACTGCAGGCTCTTCGTGCACTGAACAAAACACTTGTGTGATTATTGAAGCAGTCTTTAGTTAATATATGGGGCTGGCGTAGCATAGAATATAATCCTGCTTTTAAATATGTTTGCCATGCAGACAGCATCTTTCTGCATTTCAGGATAGATAAACTTAACCTTGGTCTCCCTTAGCAGCGACTCAGCTGACCTCAGTTACTCCCAGCTCTGGTGGAAATGAATCAGAGTAATTTTTGATTGACAACATATCGCCAAAATAACTATGTGTATAGAAATTATGCTTGAGATTAATCTGGAAAGATAATATGTTTTAGGTGTGATATGCTTATCCCTAAACTAGGACTAACAAAAACAAGGTAAATCCAATATTGAGATTACATTCAAAGAAATGCAAGCCAATGAAGAGAGAAGTGTAAAGGAAGAATAACACAACTAGCGTCCCTTAGTAAGCGGGTTTGCATTTTGTTGCAGGTGTTCAGGTTGGAAGGGACAAGGAGGGGATGCGATGGGCAAGGAGGAGTCATGGGGCCCCGTGGAACTGAGGTTCTGTTTTAGGACTAGGTGTGAGATGAGCGGAAGGAAGGGAAATGTAAAACACCTTACAGGAATCAAACAGGTTCCAGGAATTTCACTGTGATATGGTTCCTATATATTTTTCTGCTCCAGAAAATGCACCTAATGCGTGGCAGCCTGTACACAACGTACACCATTGACTCTGGGGTCCTTTTCTTTCTTCTGCAAGTTCATCCTGCACCCAAACATCGCCTCAGAATCTGAGTCTGTTTAATGTTTAAGATGCTCCATAATGACTTGGATCTCTGCATTGAAAATACTCCGCTGTATCTGCTTGCAAGTAATCCAATAATCCAGATACATCTTTATTAGCTGGTAAATAAAGTGATGGATAAGAGTATTGTGGATATTTTCCACTGACATACAGCCTCACGGCGTGACTGCAGCTCGCTTTTTATGATGTTTGAAAGGGCTTCGCTGTGTTTTGCTGTCTCTCTGCTCCACTGAGCACATACCCACCTTTCACAACTCTTGACAAGGTTACTTCAATTCACCCACCGGTTTTGATTAGTTTTTCACCAGTCTCCATGGTAAATAGCGGAGCTAAGGAGCTGAAAAGTGGAAGGCTGGAAGCCAGAAGAACAGTGTGAGAGCATCTGTGCTCCCTGCACGTCTTACTGGAAAATCCCTTCTGTGGAGGTATCAGAAACTGGTGACAGCTGTGAAGATCCTACAGCTCCTTCTGCACAGCTGACATTAACAACCCAAACAGGCTGGAGCTGTGCTGAGGAGGGGGGTATTTGAGGGAATTTCTGGCACTTAGGCAGTTTGGAGGCCAACATCCCTCTTCTTAAGATGGGGAAGAACTGCTGTGAGTAACTGGCTGTAGAATTTTTTATGGTTTTGTTTCAATGTGGATAATAAATTTACTGGGAGATGTGGTTTTGACTGCCCTAAGTTACCCCTAGAGCCACCTTGTTGGGGCAGGAGGGCACCCGTGTTGTCCCTGTGGTGCCCTCTTGTCCCATCTGCTGCCTTCAGGCCACCACGGTGTCTGCAGCGGGTGCCCCCAGCACCTTTGGGTGGCCCTAGCTGGGGTGGCCTGTGTGGTTCAGCCTCACCGTGGGGTCCTGCATGATCCATAGCCAGATCAGGGCCAGACCTGGGACACATCTATGGGCTCTGCAGAAAAAAAAACAGGAAGGATTTTCTCTTTTTTGGGTGCTTGGGGTGTTCCCCCAAGGCAGCCAGTTCCTGGAGCCACATTTGCAACTGGGTCTTTGCAAAGACTGGCTGATTAATGGCAAATTTGCTGTTATTTGATATACAGCATTTTCTAACAAAGTCAAAAGAAAGATGTGATGAAAGGTTTATATGTAAGTAATTACATTGCTTCAGCATTCAGTGCAGGCACAAATTAATATATGAGGTGAAAATGTCAAAATTAAAGGTCAAGAAAGTGAGTTGCAAAGAAAGTTGAACATTAGCTAAGAGGCAGTGTTTGTTGGCAAAAGCTCCCTGCAGCCTCAAAAAGGTTAGGAAGGGGGCTTATACGGACTGGCTATTTCACACATAATTAACATTCTGTATCAGTTATCTGAAGAGTCATGTTGCATACTGAAACTAGGACAATTAATATAATGAAAAATTCATGTTTGTAGCTTCTGGCTTTTGCCTAGGGATGTTTCATAAGCCAAAAGTGACCCTTTTCCTTAGAGGTTATTCCAAGAGCAAGCTGAAATATAGGTGGGGCCAAGAAAATCTATTCAAAGAAAACAGAAATCTTAAAATAATAGCCACCAACTAGCAATGCTATAACTGGGAGATAATGATGATGTTCCTCATAATAAACTAAGCTATCCTGTTCCATGAGTCAGTCATACAACACTAAACAGGGCTTTAGTAGGGCTGAGGCTGGAGGAATCACCATTTTCATTTTAGCAATAAGCAATAATAATAAATCATATAGGTGGATGCTACAAATAAAATGTTTGGAGGAAATGTGCAATGATTGATTTTTCAGAATTGAACTGTACCAATGTATTCAGTCCATGAGCTCTCTCTATGCTTAAAGTTTGCTCTGACTTTTGAAATGGGAAGTTAATGCTGTCAAAAACATAACAGGTATAAATTGCAGTGGCAGTGTCTTTTTAAGTTCATCAATTTGATTCCAGTATGAAACGGATTCTTGTCCAGTTTTTCATCAGGTGCTTCATAGATAGAGTGAATAATCTGAATTACTAGTTTTCCTTTCAGCAGAGATTTACTATGGAAGTTGCTGTCCTGCTGTATGTGCATTTCGGAGATCATTCATTCATGCACTTTAATGTATTGTCTTAAATTACTTATGCAAAGTAATGCAATTTAACGATGGAATTATTGATCACTTTTCCTTTTGTAAACATATTTTAAGACATTAGATTAAGTGAATCTTAACAAAAACTCAAGTACTAAAAGGCTTTCTGTTGTGGCAACTTTGTGCAGGAAGGGTGCCCTAGCCCTTGTATAACCTTGCATAGATTGATGGCGTGTGATGGTGCACTGAGTTGTGGGGATACTGCAGTACCAAAGTAGCTATGTGTGATATTCCGCTCCGAAGGCTGAAAGTGACTCGTTTTAAGGTGCATGGTATTCATTTTTGTGCATTTTCGTTTATAATTGCCCCTAAATCTACATTAATGTTTTAGTATAGGTGCACTGCATGCAGTATAGGGAAGACCGTGTCTCCAGGCGGGCTGTCCTCATAGATGTCCCGGCTGCAGGGCGGGTGAGGAGGCGCTGCCACGGCCGGGCAGGTCGATACGGAGCCTGTCTGCGGTTCCACAGCCCAAAAATGGATGGACCTGAGCATTTGCTGTGCTGTAACCCATGTATCTCACCTAGGGTTTCCTTTTCTGCAGGCTGCGAGTGGCTATAGCTGCCCCTCTGCTATATGCACTCTATAAAGTAGTATTTATTTATTTGTCTCTCTTATGTAGGCAAAAGTTTGACCTTGTCTACTAGCCCTGTCCTCCCCCATTCCCAGTTTCTCTCCTCTGCCTCCCTGTCCCACCTTGGCATCCTCAGCCAAGCAGTCACCAGCTGCAGGCATAAGAATGAGCACTTTACATAAGTATTATGTAAATCACTTTTTGCATTATTAAAACATTGTTTTTAATGAAAGACATATTTTTTTCTTCTCCAAATACTTCTGTATTACATTAATGGGCTATCTGGAGTGCTGCTTGCTGGGTTTTAATTTGCTTGTCATTCCCTGGGTCAGGTTGCAGTGGAGGAATTTTTTGATGGCATCGTTCAGTTGGAGCTGAACTTCTGCAAAAAATGACTTTGCAGAGATGACACCGTGCACTTCCATATGCATCGCCTGGTTACCTGCTGCCAGGTTTCACTCTGCTGTTGGAAATGGAACATTTCTTGGAGTGCTGAGTTGTGCAGGGCTGAACTTGGATCACGAAAACAAGTTGGTTTCTTTTCTGCTTGCTCATCTGCAACAGCAGGGTCTGCACTCGGAATGCAGATAACAATTTCATTGCATCAGTCTGAACAGAGTAGAACGTTTTTCCATAGTTCTATTGATCCTGGAGTAAAACCAAGCCCCAGTATTAATTATGAACAGAAATAGGTCAGTGACAATATAACTAGAAATGAAGATAGACCTTAAATTATCTTTTAAAATCAGGCATAGGATAAACGAAAATCCTAAATCTCTTTAAATTGGTTTTCCACAGAAGTAATAAACTTGGGTACAAGTGGTGATGGGGGGACTGCTCCTGCGGCCTGCTCGAACAACGTGGCAATAAAACTACTGGTTTAAGAGTGGGATTGATTTGGGAAGGGGTGTTTTTTATTATTATTTTTTTACATAACCTGGAACTTCTGAATGTAAAACTACAACATAAGAATTATCAAATGATGATTCCTTTGATATTAATATCTTGGAACTGTCATGAAAGCTGGAAATGAGGATGCCATCCGCATATTACTATCCCTTAAATCATAAGCATGATGTGTCTGTCTGGACCTTCCTCTCTTCTAATAACTTAGGTAATCCTTCCTGTGCTAAGGCCTGTTTTGAACACATCTTCTTTGGGTTTTGCAGTGACGTTCATCACCATAATGGTTGAAAATCTTCCACTTTGATTCTGTAGCTGCAGTGAAGTGCCCAGGTTGCAGTATTGCAGCATCTGTGGGACTGCGACGGTGGGAGAACTGGGACGTCTGGTCTAATCAGCAATTTCCAGTTATTTATTTTCTGGTTGCTATCTTTCTGCAGATACAAATCTGTTATTGTTGGTGTTTTTCATTTGCTTATCGTTATTGCTGTTTAATGATCGATGATCCAAGGGAATAGACGAGAGGAGGATGTCTTGGAAGCCTTCTCCTCGAGGGCTTGTGGGCAGTGGACATGGGAATGCGCAGTTTAATTAAGGCTACCTGGCAGACATTCAAGCAAGGGATGTCATGCCTAAGTAATCTGCTGGAGTTGTTGGAGGATATAAGTGCCACAAGAGATGAGGAGAAACTGGTGATGTGGCGAGCTGAGGCTTTGAAGGCGGGTTCTGCATCCCCAGCGAGTGTTCACGCTGCGGTCTGGGGGTCGCACGGTCTGTAAGACCCAACCCGTGAGGAAACGGGGCACAAATGGAAGCGATGCTGCCGGTATCACCTGTGTTGCCTGGGCAGTGCTTTGAGGATGACCCTGTGTGGGAAATGACACGGCCCAGGGTGGCCAAGCTGCAAAGGGAGCGGGTGAAGGAAGCTGAGAGCAGATGTCAGTGGGGAGCAGTGTCCAGGGGGCCGGATCCCGGGGTGCCCTTGGGAGAAGCGTATCCCTGTTCCCAGCCTCATGCCTGGCCACCAGCCAGGAGCTGGGCCCTGCTCTCCCAGGAGAATCAAAACCATGGAAGCAGCTCATCGTTGTATGCATAAACTTTTTACCCAGGTGTTCATGAACATGTATTTGAAGTAGTTTTAATCACACAAAGCAGGGACCCATGTAAGAACTGTGCAGCAGGATTAACCTTGATTTAATGGGAGCAATTTATTTTATTACTTTTAAGTAAATGGCAGGGTAGCACCGGCTCCTTGGACATGGCAGCGCTCCATGCTAAGTCTGAATGACAGATGATTGGAGTGGTTTCAGCGTTAGAAGATGCAGCAGCTTTTCACCATCCCGGATCCGGCTGACACGACGTTCAGAGGCCCCCAGCAGCCCAAACCCCAGCAGGGCAGAGGAGTTAAGTAGAAACCTCCTGTCCTTGTTGTCCCAGCACGCGTTCGGAGTCCCAGCCTGCCGGTTAGCGAGAGCGCCTTTCTTCTGAAGCACTATTACACTTAGCATACGGTTTTATTAGATGAGACTTAGCCATGTCAGGCATGAAAGACTGAGTATAAATAATGACTTGAAAAGCTGCGGAGAACCGCTGTCTGTAAAACTATGTGTTGCTCCAAAATTGCCAATTAGAGCTCCTGCTCGTGTTGTTATGGGAGAAGGGCAGCCAGGAGGAGGACATGTGCTCTGAGAGCTTATCTTGTTTTTTCTTTTTTCTTTTTTTTTTTTTTTTTCCCTCACATGAGGAAATAGAAAATCCTGGTCGTTTCTCACATTTCTAATTGACATTCAGAAAGTGCACTTTCAGTGAAGACATATGAATGAGCCAGTGAGTTTTATTGGGCTTTAGTTATGGCTAATAAAACACATTTTCTGTGCAGTTATTTAATTTGCATCTGTAATTGCTGCAGTTGTACATAAATTAGAAGTGCAATCAGATGCCTAATTCAGCCTGCCTGCTTCTGCGCTACCTCTGTAATTACGTGTCCTTGCTAACTTTGTGCTGGGATGCAGAGACCCTCGAGTTTGGGAGAACTGTTGACTCTGGGGAAAACTCCCTGTTGCTGCCGACGGCTTCCACGAAGGTCGTATGGAAAACCCAGCTGGAAGCCCCTTGCTGAAAACACGGGAGCATCGCCCGGTCCCTGCTGTGCAGGACTGTCAGTCTGAGCCACCTCAGGAGGGTTTTGAGTAGTTTAGCAGCACACAGAGAAGCGGCCAGCAAGACCCCGAGTGTGTCCCCTCCTCGGAGCAGCCCCGTCTGGAAATGGGGCCCCGGGGACACAGGCTCGGCCATCCCCTGCTCCCCGTGATCCTGGCAGGGCAGAGCCGGGTCACCCTGCGGGGCCCTGGCAGTCCCGTCCTCGCTGCTCTTCCCGCCATTCCCGCTGTGTCTCTCCCTGCAGCAGCTCCGGCTCCATGTCGCGGCCTGCGCTCCGGCTCTGTGGCGGCTCCGGAGACGCTCCCGGCCGCGCTGGCTCCCCGTGGGAGCAGCTGCGGAGCTGCAGCCGGTGCCTGGGCATGAGGTTCATGGAGGTTATTCCGAGTCCCCGAGGAAAGGTGGGAAGCTGGAAGGTGACTGGGTTGATGTCAAGCTGCCGACGTAATCCCCAGGGCAGGACTTTTCTCCCAGGCTGCTGGGAATGTTTCTGGCGTTCACAAGACAGTTCTGGAGTATCTTAAACGAGTTAGATGCAGCCTTGGAACATCAGGAAGCAAACAGGGAGGAGCTGAATGTCCAGCTGAACAAGAAATTATGTTTTTACCCTCTCTCTGCCCTGACTAATGGAATCAGAGGATTTCGGCAACAGGCCTTCATCAGCTTGGGTGAATTCAGGACATATCTGCAAGACTGCATGCTGTCCTCTATAGGATTTTTAAAAATCACGAGGAAGCTCAGTGAGTTGCCTTAGTTTCTCCGTTGTGAGACTTCAAACAGACCTGAAGAGTGATTTGTGATGTTGAGAAATACTCCTGGCAGGCTGACGCTGCAGACGTTTTGTTCTTCACTGCCTTTCCTCTTTAGATGATGCAAATGTCGATGTCTCTTGTTTCTTTGTGCTTTGCTTGGCTTTTCAGAGGAGTCCTTTAACCATCTTTTTAGTGGAATTGTCTGAAAATATCTAGATCCATGAATGTATAAACCAAACTGTTCTTCGGTGGTTTTGTTTCTTCACTTGATGTCTCCATTAGCCTAAACTCTGTTGTTCCAGGAGGAAGCTTAAAGCTGGAGGACCCAACCTTCAGCTCAAGTTTCTGCTTTGGGGAACACAGATAAACACTTATTTGAATCACAAGCGCTGTCTGGAACCCGGTAACTGACACTCAAGCGATGTGCAATGGTTGTTGCACTGATTTTATACTGCAGCTTGACACTCCTGTTTTGTGGTTTCACCTTTAAAAGGTTTTCCTGTTGCCACATGCTTTGCTTCCCTTCTTTTCACACTGTGATTCTTTTCCCATCATCTCTCTTTCAGTGCGGCTGGTGTTCAGAATTAGTATTTCCTGATTTTTAACAAGGCAGAGAAATGTTGCTGAAGATCTGCATAATGATCTGCCATTCAGATGGCCTTTATGGGTCAGGAACAGGTAATGGCTCGAGGCTGGAGAGCCTCTGCAAAAGGCTAATTCCTAATCCAAAGGGCTGGAGGTCTCCCTTATTATACATGACTATGCCAAACCCACAGATAGAAATCCTTTGGTAAGATGCAGCCTTTCTTTTCACTCTGCCCTTTGGCTGTCTCTGTGAACTAAGCCCTTCAATGGATATTATAATTACAGAAATTAATGTGTGGGCTAACTTTGCAACGTTGCAATTTTGCAAACCGGGGCTGGCTTCTAGTATTCGAAGGTAAACGCTCCCAGATTCTTGCAGGGTTGTGTGTCCTGCTGTCAGGCACTGTTGTCTGATCCAGACCCCTACGTTCCCTCCTGTTGGGCACTTCCATTTTGTGGAATTTATCTTCACTGAGATGGAGAATCAATCACTTGTTTCAATGTTTCTTTTTCTTTCCCCCTCAAAATCCCTGAGGCTGAATTTGAAAGTCATTTCAAAGCAGTCAAACCTGAGTGTTTTTTGGTGAACCAGGTACTCAGCAAAACACAAGTTGCCCAGCTGCACTGCAGTATTTCAGACTGTGGTGTCTTGGATTGAAACCAGAATATAAGAAGGCTCTGTGAATGTTTTGGAAATTTTAGAGAAGATTAGCTGGAGATAGATTGGAAAGAGTGAAAAAGTAATAAATTCAAAATGTCCTCTTCTAAAGGAGGTCAAATGTAAAACTTTCCACTGAAGACAGCCTATAGCTCAGATGAAAATAAGTTAGAGAAGCAGGTAATGAGAGCACCTGTGTATGACTGACCCCTTGCTTTCTTTTGAAGCTTGGAGGGACAGTAGTAGCTGTTGATATCATTTTTCTATTAAAGTTGAAACCAGTGAAAAAGTGATGAGTATTGATTAGTGTCAGCTTCAATAAGTACATCTCTAGGTCTCGTCCTGCAGAAGACCATGCAGAAGCTACTAGTCCAAAATAATTGATGGTTTGGGATTGTGAGGGCTTCCAGGTCACCAAAGCCACTGTGGTCCTTTCATATATATATATAGGTGTATATATATATTTTTGTACATGATTTACAATTTCAAGTCTGTATGAATAAATACTAAATGTGGATTGAGAGAGGCAGTGTATGGGATACAAGTGTAGCTGAAGAGATGTGCAGGGGCCATGCTCTTCCTGCAGTGACCTGCTGAGGCACTTGGGCACCCAGGTTGTACCTTTTTCAGCTTGTCTACAAAAGGAAATAATCTTTCCTTCCAAGCCTTGCTTCCCTTTTGCTAGCAGGCATCACCACTTAAAGTAAGGTCAGTTAGTGCTTGATGTGCTATTTCGGTGCATACAAATCCCCTCTTTTTGAGGGAATGGGAAAATACAAAGAATTTCTCTCTCGAACAGCTGAGACAGTAATGTTTTCTGCCTCTCCTCGGAGGAGGAGGCAGGGCTGCTCTTTCTGCCTTCAGATATTACTTCTGTAGCACAGTATGAATTAATGCTTAGATAAAAATACTGATCATAATTGAAAATATTTATTTATTTATTTATTTTTAAAAGAAGTAAGCAGAAGTATAGACTTGTAAACAGCATTTTAACTTTTGGTCCCTTCAATTAAGCCTAAAATATAATTTTAAAGCTACTGACTTCTGGATTTTTTTTTCCCATTTGTTCCTATGTTCCTTGTTTGATCAATCACAGACCTTTTTAGACTCAAGTAAATTAACAGCAGCTTGGTTGGCAAGTCTCTAACTAAATAGAAACAAATGATAGAATTCAACTAATCGAAACCAAATATTTGGATAAAATCTGTAACTGATTTCAGACACACAGAATCTTGTGGGACTTACTGCAGTGTTAAGACAGAATGTATTAATTAATGGTTGTTTTTACTACTTATATCAGCACAGCTCTCAGTTACCTTTTGATTACTCTATCAATTGCCATTATAAGGAATTTGATTCATTTCCTCAGTGTTGACGTTCACGTTTTCCATTCACTGTGCAAAACTAACAGGTTAGAGGCTAAATAGTCTTTAGACACCTTTACAGTTCAGGAGGCAGCAACTATTTGAATAGCTAAATTTGAATAAATAATTTTAATAATATCCTTAATAGCTTCCACTGTTTCTCTAATAACTATTGACCTGTCTTGCCTGTGTAGTTAGTACCATTTAAAGGAGTGTAATTTTTTTTAAAAATTGAGTATCTTAAGTATCTTGCTGTTGTTTCTGATAGTTTGCCAACAAGCTCTTCTCCCATTAAAAACGTATTAACAGAAATTCTAATTAAAATGTTTGCTGGCAAATGAGTCCCCAAGCCTTGTGGCGGACATTATACCTCCTTATATATACTTCCTATATATATATATATGTATATATACACATATTATTTATATATATATATATATATATATATATTTAAAAACAAAAGACTCTTCCCAGCCCTTCTTACTGGATAGACATAGTGCATTCCCTTTCCCTAGGCTGATTTTGCTTTCTAGATTGAGAACAGAGTTGTCGCTTACTACTGAAGCATTTTTATAATACTCTGCAAAGTGAACACAAATATGATTCCTGACCACTCTAAGCCTTATTTGTACTGACAGAGAAAGATGATACTGTCTTTAAAGTGCATAAGATAAATTCCTTTTTATGTAATTCTCCAAGGCTTTTTATTTTGAGATGCAATGGGTCTGACTTTGTCCCTGTAGGAGACTTCTCTAGAGGCTGTCAAAGAGTGTTATGTCCTTCCAGGTACATCTCATTTAACAGACAAGTGACCTCAGTTTGATTAGGCTGCAAGTCAATCCGAAGGACAAGCCAGCCAGCACTGAGTACAACTTGCTTATCAATAATGCATAAATAACCCTACGAATGTTGGGAGGTTTGGAGATGATGGTTGTCCCATTGGAAGAAGGGGCAAAGATGGAAGCAGGCACGTGGAAACCCTTTTCTTCTTCAAGTTGAGTGATACTTTTTAAAATTATTCTTGGTAACACAAGATAGTAAATTTTCAATAAGTTTCACACATATTAAGAAGGAAAAACCTGAAAATGTGGAAAAATTTCACAGCAACTGCTTTGAAACAAATTCTTCCCCTTTTTCTCTTGAAATGTCTTATGTTTTCATACCAGTCTGTGAAATGAAACTTGGAGTGCCTTGTTTTGTGTCGAAAGAGTTCAGATTCAGATCAACTGAATCTTTATTTTTTCCATTCATTTTTTTAAAAAATTTTGATGTCCAAGTCCTTTTGACCCAAAAGGAATTAAAAATATCTTGGAACCGCCACAAAACGAAACAGCTAAATGTTGACCTGGCTCTAAAGCCCAGAAAGATTAATGGGAAATTTATCTTGAAAAGGGAACATTAAAGCCCTGCCCGTGTGCCTGGGCTGATGGATTGCCTTGCGGAACTCCAAGCTCGGGTCCGCCCGCGTTCCTTTGGGTTTGTCACAGCCAGCGGCTCTTTGGGGATTGGGAAACACAAGGTGGGAGCAAACCTTGATCTGGACCTGGCAGTGATGGGAACTGCAGCAGCCCCCATGGCCACGATGCACTTTCACCTTCCTCTTTGCATCTGCCTTGGTCAAACTTCTACCTCCTGGTGCATTTGGTACATCCATCCCCTTTTCCTTCCTCCCTCCCTTTCTTCTCTCCCTGGAGTATCAACATGGGCTCATTTAAGCCTTACCTCCTTATTTGCCCCAATTCAAATTGTCACAGCATAAGTGGCCACAATGTCACCCATTGTACTGCTGTTGCTCTGACACCTGAGTGATGTTCCCTGCTTGCAAAATTCACATTAAACTCTTCCCTTGTGCCTGCTGATTTCTGGTACGATATTCTGAGCTTTACCAGAAGCCGATCGAACGCAGAGGGGGGTTCAAATCGCACACGTTTCTCACCTGAGCATTTGGGAAATTTTCTTCCTTTGCTCGTCTTTACAAAGGGAAGAGAGCAGACTGTTTACAGTGTCTAATTAAAAGATTGTGGTGATTGTATAGGAGCGTGGGAGCTGTTTGCATTGTCGTGTGTGTGACACGTTATTTACTCTGCTGAGATTTATACTATGTTTGTTAAAATTGACATTGAAGACGTTTGATTGGATGCTTTACAACTTTGTGGGACTTTATACCTCCCCAAACAGCTGTCTTCGAAAGTAGAATTATATCACTTTTTAAATGTTGCCAAAAGGAAAGATTTGTTCTTCTGTGGCTAAAAGGTGCTGGAAAGATGCATATTTGCTTCAGACCTGTTATTTTTCAAAGGCATTTCTAATGTATGCTTATCCTCTGTATTTCTTCATCTTTTCTCCCCACCTGTCTCCCCTAGAGGCAGGAATTTGAGGTTTGTTTACCCGGGTGTTCTTTAGTGTTGGCTAAACTTCAATTAAACTTCATTTCCCCTTCTTGCAGAACAGGTGACTTCCAGTGAGACAACTGGTGTTTCCCGGTGAGCAGTTGTTGCTCAAGCCTTGCACTGGGCTTTGGCACTTCATTCTGCTCAAAATGCAAATAGGATCCTTAGACACATCACCTACCAAGCTGGGGGTCAGTGCGGTGCTGTAGTTAATGTGCTAATTTACTGTAATTTCACATGCTTGGAACAAGCTTCACACCTTGGAACATCTTGGAGCTCAGTGGTGGGCTTTAAAACAGCCCATCAGCGTTTCCTGGAAGCCTGGTGGGGAGAGGAGAAAAGTGGTGGGTCAGATCGTGACCCCTTGCTCAGAGTGAAGGGAAATGACTCTGTTTGGGACACTGTAGCATCGTCCTGCACCTGCAGGTATCGTGAGAGCCAGGCTGCCCGTGATGGGTGTTGCGTTGCGTTAACGCTGCCGTGGTGCCAAGCGCTGCTCCGCTTGCCGAGGTGACTGCATGGCCGCAATGAGCCCAAGCGGGGCTGTGGGCTCCCTTCTGCAGATTGACAGGGTTTACTTAAACCAGAGCCCAAGCGGCGCGTCCGGAGCGGGGCACGAGGGCCAGAGGCTCCGCGACGCGTGGGTGATGGGGACGCCGTGGTGAGCTGGGCACGGTGCATTCTGCAAGTCTCAGGTGCCAGAATCCCAACTTGTTTACAGTGACTTGCCAAAATATGTGCAAGATAAGCATTTTCCAGATGCCATCATTAAGTCAGCGTCAAGTGAAACTTAAAAGGTTGACCAATAAATTAGTTTTGTGCAGAATGGCTTTCCTCCTCTTTATAAGCTTACCCCTAATTACCTGGTTGCACACATCTTGCTCTTTCAGCATTTAGTGCTAAATTGTGAAGCCTCTATTTGCATTAGTAAGGTTGGTAGCTGAAATTTTCCTGCAGGATGTGTTCTTCTGGTGGAAAAACTGTCAGTCTCAAAATGCTCCATTTCAGCAAGGTCAGGATGGTTGGTTTGTCTGGCTAATTTAACAATCTTCTTTCCTTTCTCCTTTTTGACCATTATGTTCCAATACAAAAGTTAATATTGTTACACCATGTAGTTCACAATTCTACGACAAAATGTTTGAGCCCAAGATGTTCCCTTGCTATTGCTTAATCTTTCAGCACTGCAATTATCGTCCTTCCCCATGTTACTCGTTGTCCAACTGCGGCCCTGTGGGTTGAATTTAGTTTTTCAACTTTTCAGCTGTGTGATACCTTTTCTTGCTGTGATGCACTGGAAAATATCTCCTTGGCAACCTCCTGGCCGTGGTTATTCTTAGTGTCTCTTGCCCAGCTCTTGGCCCAGGTCTCCCTCTGGCCGTTGTCACGGGGCTAATTGGTGCAGCCTGGGTAGGAGACTCGTTTCTCATTTCTGAAGTTCTTCTTGGGTACTCTGCTATTCTGGTAGCCTTTGGCTTTGTCAACCTACGTACCTGCAGTTCAGGGAGATGTTTGAGCATGTGCCTTCGTTTCATGTTACTGTGCTGCGGTATAGGTGATAATAAAGCAAGAGAATTGAGGTTGCCCCCATCCTCCTAGCTTGGATGGTAGTGTCACCTTCGTGCGGCGCGAGGGCAGCGATATGGTGTCTCCAAACCAGGGTTGTAATGGCAATGACAAAGGTGTAGTGCCTCTGTAAATGGTACAGCTGTGTGCAGTGTACTGGTGTGGTTAACGTGCGCTCGTTCAACAAATACGGGACAGTTGTCTTGCCCAAGATGCTTGCAAGAATGCTCTACACAGGCCCAAGTATACAATACTTTCAATGCAGTTAAATACTTTGAAATCCTGCTGAGAGGCAGGGCGCTCCTAATGGGATCATGTGCTTAGCAAGGCACGCAGCCCCAAAGCTTCCATTTAAATTCCTGCTTCTTTGCAGATAAGGGCTGGCCTCGGTTTCATAACCTCTTTGAAGGTACCTGTTGCATATTTGCTATGTAGACCACACTAGCGCGGTCTTGCTTTTGGTTTATGCGGAAAAGTGGAAGCAAAAGAATTTGAATGCACACCCAAAAAGAATTCGATAATTGCTCTTAAGTGAGGATTTTGCTGGCAGCAGCCACCGTGTTAATCTGCAATTCCAGCAATCGCATGAAAATCAATGAAAACTGAGTTCCAGTGACCAGTGTCGCCCATGTGACTTGCTTCTCTTGTATGGACTGTTCGCAATTTGCTTTCTCCTCACATCAGCTCTCTTCCATTTTAATTCACCTTGTTGGATTTACCTGGCTTTCTTATGAATGATATATAGTGTAAGGGTCCAAACACAGAGGCTCTAGTATGAAAAAGGAATTCATACATTATGAAAGACCAGAGTGCTGAGCAGGAATGTAAAGGGGAGAAGGAAAGGCAGATAAAGGACATTTGGAAAACTAACCAGAAAGCAAAGGCGAAGGTGAGAAGGACTACAAAAAATGAGTAGAAATATATTTTAAAAGGCAAAATCAGGGAAGCTTTTGATTAAGAAAATGAACATCACACACACACAACTGGCAGGAATTGAGGGGGGGAAGAAAAAAAGGAACTTAAAGGGGAGGAAAACTAATCCTTGGGCATAAAGAGCAAGGTCTGTTGACTGTTAACTGCTCTCTCTGACCCCCATGGTTTGGGCTTCAGTTTACCAGGGCACAAATGAGAGAGCTGGCAGCGAACACAAACAGGCTAATTGGGGGCTAATTGGGGAGGCAGCCGATGGCGGAGGTCGGCGCGGGCCGCATGCGGGGAGCCGCCCGGCCGGCCGTGGTTGCCAGCGCCGCTCCGGATGAGCTGCCCTCAGCAGGCCCTCGAGGGCCTGGTCCCTCGCCAGAGGCACAGGGGATAACTAGAGCTGTGAGCTAAGGGCAGCCCGTGCTGCCGCTCGTGCTCTGCTCTCTGCTGCCATCGTGTCAGCGAGTGACGGGCGGCCTCGCGCCCGCGCTGCAACGCGGCTCCTGGCCCCGGCGCGGCCGAGGAGCGCACGCTCCGTGGGTGCCTCCCCACCACATGCCGCCCCAGGCCCAACTGTGCCTCCCCTGCCCTCAGCCTGAGTCACAGGAGTTACAAACACACCAAAAAGCCCATGGTTTGCAGCAGCCCACATGAAGGGGCAGGAAGGCAGGAGTTCCTCCGGGAGCATGTCCCGGGAATGGGGCAGGCGCAGTGCAGCCGATTGGAAAGGCTCTGCCTCACGCGTCCACCAAGGAGGCCTTCTGCAATCAGCTCAGGGATCTGCCTGGTCCCGCTGTGCTGAAGGAAACGTCTGCAGAGGAAAACAAGCTGCACGGCGAATGTAGGTTGGCTGGTCTGAGTGCTGCACACTCCTATTTCAAAGGAAACCAGAGCAGCTTGCTCTGCTGACAAGCCTCAGGTGATGGTAAGGGACAAATCCCCTCGTTGAGTCTCCCTGTTGCCTGCCCTGTTCTCTGCTCTGCAAATTCCCCAAAATACCTTCTAGCTACCAGAAAGAGAAGGTTAAGAAATCAGAAGTTGCATTATTGGGACACTAATGCTCCTGTGAGATCAGTGAAGAACCCTAAAGCAGATGCCCTTTTTAAAGTGAAGTAGATTAACCTGAGACCCTGAAGAACTGCACCCATATTTCCCTGAGCTTTGTGGAACATGATCAGCAAGAAGCGAAGCAAGATCACAACCCACGCCTGCAGTTTTGGTGGGTGTCCTGAAGGGAGTGACGGGAAACGTGGGGAGAGGCCGAGTTTTGGTGGCAGGCAGCGTGTTCCTGCTTCAGTAACTTGCAGCGTCTGTTTGAGCTTTGGCTGCCAGAATGGGTAAGGCAGAATCAGAGGATGTGCTGTAATTAGGTTTGTGTAAAGCACATGATAGCAAAGATTAAGGAGCAAGGCAAAATCTCCCAGAAAATAAGGTATTGTCAGAGATCCTAAACTGTCACAGCTGGAAAATTCCTGTGGCGGACAAGCCAGAGAGTCTAGTGTTAAGAATTTAATGTGGAGGTTGATACATCATCAATGATGACTGAAAACCCTGCACAGGTTCACAGCTGGAATAGCTTCAATGCAAGAGGCAGCAGGCGCGACGTGGACTGGGATCCTGCCCGTTGCTTGGAAAGGAACAGAGCAGAGGGAGCCTGTGTGATCTATGATGGTGGAAACAATTTGCACCTGCATAGTACAAAGACCTTTTCTGTTTGAGTCTCGATGTGCTCTACACAGTAATGAATCACGCGGCTGTCACAGCTGGGGACATCATCTGGTCCTTGAGTCAGCAAACGACAGGGAGCAGTTGGGATTGCTTGCCTGCATTACCTGCAAGCAGACATGGAGGACACCCAAAAAATCCAGCCTGCTCACGCTTCTCCTTTGGCAAAGTGCTGCCCGGGACTCGGCCTCAACCTGCATCTCCAGCATTGCTGGGGAAGTCTGTGTTACAGGCGGGCGGACAACCCAGCCTGCCTGGCTCCCAATTTTGTGCTTTAGCCACAAGCACAGTTTTGCCTTCTATCAACAACTTGGTTACTTTTTCTATTGACCTGGAAGATGATTTGCAGTGTTAGGTGAAAATCACTGAAACGGCAATGATTTTTTTTTTTTTTTTTAAGCTGGCTTGAAAGAAAAGGCAGAGTTTTGTGAGGGATTTGTGGGTGAACTGTTACAGTGCTGCTGTCCTTTGATTTATTCTTGATCATCAGCTCAGGAGAAAAATAATACCCTGTCTCTCAGGGTTTAATTTTCACAGATGTGAACTTTTTCTGGTAAGGACAAGAAGATTTCAAAACTGGCTATTGTTAGCCCCAGCAAATGCCAAGTGTCTGCTCTGGGGAGATGGAGAACAAAGTTGGCACCAATAATTAGCGGCTGATGCACTGATTTGGCAAAAGCTGCTGAAAAGAAGCATCTGATGGACACATCTTGGGATGATTTAGTAAAATACAGTGCAGCCTGAGCTGACTTTTGGAAGGGTATTGTACAAAGTGCTGGGGTTATTAGAAGGGAGATAGCATGTGGGAAATGCAAAAGGGGAGTTTAGTGTCTTATTTAGTTCCCAGAGTTATTCCCTTGTCTTTTCTGTATATTATTATCTGAATATAACGATGAAGAAACAGAGTTAGCTGATGCAACTGAGCGAAGCTGAGATGTCACACTTAAGGTTAATGGTCACATTTCTGATGTACCATGGATGGGATTGTGTTTTGCTCCTCTCTGGTAAGGTATGGACATTGATTGTGTCACGTATGAGCAAATATGACATTGGTATGACATAGTGTGGGCAAATGACAGCAGCAGTTCGTTGCCGTGAGGCGCCGAAGCGCAGGCCGAGGCGTGTGTGACGTGGGGTGAGGCCCACGCTGCCACCGGAGAGACCCCCAGGAAAAGGCCGTTGGTGGGAAGCTGGGATGGGAGTGAAAAGCCTCGCAGCTACTGTCAGAAATGTTTTGAGCCAGGCTGCTGGGCTTGGGACGATTCCAGCGGCGGCTGGAGCCGGAGCGGCTCCTGTTGGGGTGGGTTCCTCAGCGGTGCCTCACGTCCTGCCCCACGGAGGTGCAGGAGCTCCTCGATGGCGTCGGCTGTGCTCGTTTGCGCTCTGATGCAGGCTCTGCTGTGCCTTATAGACCGTGAGCATATGATTGCCCCGCGATCCTACAGCGAGTCTCCCGAGACCCCTGCGAGAACTAAGTAATTACTTCTGGGCGCTAGTGAGGATTAACTGCAGTCATCCTTGGAGCGCAGGGCTCTTGTAGATGGACAGAGACAAGCATCTCTCCACTCCAGCACATGCAAGGCACGACGTGAAGCAAGGGTGAAGGCCACGAGTGGAGGTGGGTGGCCGGGTGGGCCTCCTGGGCTGCCGCAGTGGTGGGAAGCTCTCGGGAAGCTCTGCGTCCTGCTCACCATGCCCAGGTCCCGAGGCAGGATCACGTCATGCCTGTAATGAGTCCACTAACCTGATGCCTCATTCATCTCCTCCAAAGCCGCCCCTTCTGATGTGAAAACTTGAATAAATGAAGATGGAGAATCCACTTTCTTTCATGGCAATTCTTTGTGCTGTTTCTTATATCCTCTTTGAAGGTGACAGCTCTTGCTTCTTCCCTTTGCTTCCTGTTGTTCCTGATCTAAGCAGTAGAAGCTTTTAATAAATCCACAGTGCTCTCCCAGCTCTTCTTAGCCTCCCTGAGGAAATCTTTGTCTGCCATTCACTGGAATCCAGAGGTTCTTACTGTGCCTCCTAAGGGCTATTTTAATGCAAATGATAATAATGATACTAATGGTAATCGGTGTTGTTCTATAGGGTGAAATGTCAAGAGTCCATATTTTCACATTACTTTTTAGTATGCAGGCGCCACGTGAAGTGGATCCCATTCTGTCAGAGAACCGGCTTTTTATATGGGGACATTATTAGACTTAGTTAATAAAACTGGCTATTACTGTGCCTGAAGATTTTTGTTGTACAGTAATGCAATGTGACATGACAAATTTGCAATGAAGGATGAAAAGCTGCTAAAAGAAATACTTGCATGTAGCTACAACGGACTTTGGTTTATATCTAAAACATATTCCTAAGTCATAAAGATAAAAAAAGATTCATGTCACTGCTCTCGATTCCCTTGTGTTTGTCTGGGAAAGGAGTTAAGGTGTCAAAGAGGTAAGGTGGTTTATTACTACCTGTCTGAATATGAAAAGGTTATATCAGCAACTGCACTTGCCTTGAAATACGATTGTGGGGGCAGGAAGATCAGGGATTGGAGTGCGGTGTCTGTCTTTGCGGCTCTGAAATTGAGGACAGCGGCAGTAGTACAAGGCCCCTGAACAGTCTGTTTCTTTTGCAAGCATTTCCAAGTGTTGTACTGCAAACAGCTGCGTTGTTCTCATCAGACATGGGTACAACTTAAAGAACTCTTGGCCTTGGGTTTATTACACAGTATTGCTTGTAGAAATGATTGCTTTGACTCTTCAGAGTAAAACCTTTTGGGTGAGATTGTGCCAAAATGTTCTTGTTGATTAAGTGAAACTCAAGCTGTTACCTAACACCCAGAACGTAACAAATGCTGCTCCTTGGGCTTCACAGCCGCTTCGCCGAGCCCTGGCTCGGAGGCTGTCCTGGTCAGTAACTCGTTCCTCTCTCTGGTTGCAGAGGCAAACCTCACCAGCCTGGATGGTCTCGACGGGGTGCTGAGCCTTGTCGAGGACCGCGTGCATCGCTCGCGGCGCCGCTATCGCCGGCACGCCACCGACGACGACTACAACATTGAAGTTCTGCTGGGCGTTGATGACTCGGTTGTGCAATTCCACGGAAAAGAGCACGTTCAGAAGTACCTGCTGACCCTGATGAATATTGTGAGTACAGCCCTGTTGACTGCCCCACTGTTTGAGTAAGACACCATGGATGGCCCCATCCATCAGAACACACATGAACATTTTAAGACTCCCACTGCTGTTTTTTCCTTGGCCTCTTTCTTCTCTTCCTTCTTCCCTTTGCCATTTCTAGGAATGGCCTGGTGTTTGCCCCTGAAAGTAAGTCAATTACAAGGAGAAAGAGGCCTGCTTGTGTGTTTTGGTGGATGGGGTCCCAGGATAAGGATCCTTGGAAAGCATTACACTTTGGATATATATTCCTAACCTTCTTTGGGAAAACATGATTTGGAGAACTGCGTTCAAATAAGGTTGTATTAAAAGCTTTGATTAGCTTATACAGTTTTAGAACTACTCAGTTAATTCGTTGATTCCTAGACAATCATTTTAGCTCCCAAATGACCTGACTACTCTTTGTTCATACCATAGTAAATATTATGCAGAATATCACTGAACTTCCTTAAACTGATCCAGATTTTACTCCATGGCTGACATCTTTTGGTTTCCTTAGTTAAATATTTAATCTTCAGAAACACTGTCTGTGCATATACTGTGCTAGCGATGAAAGGAGACAGACACTAGAGAATATTATATTTGAAAAGAACATTTTTTCTTTCTAAACGTCAGCACAGTAGATATGCCCATAGGCAACCCTTTAGTTACGCCTGTCAGTAAGCCAGGACTCTCTTTTGTGGGGAAAAAATCAAGTTTTGAAGAATTCTTTTTGTTATCTCAGAATCTAAATACATTCTGTTCTTTTGGCCAAAAATGAAAGAGAGGACCTCTCTCCACAATGACTGTTAGCCCCCTGGCTCATTGACAGCTCATTCTGGGATCACTTTTGTCCTTCTCATTCTCCTCTGGAACAGGAGCTGCTTCTGAATAAAATGCACTTCTGTAAAAACTTCAATTTCAGCAAACGTGTTCTCAGGGAAATGTGTTTGAGCAAAACGTGGTGGGTTTGACAGAATATGACTGCTGAAGTCTAAAAAGAAACCTAGAGGATGGGCACCTACAGCACCTACAGGTGCCTTCCGGGCATTGCAAGCCGTGGAAGCAGATGTATAGAGAGAAATCCAGGCTATCAAGTACATTTTGCCTGAGAAGGGTTTCTTTTTTTTTTCCCCCCTCTCTCTCTCTCTCTCTCCAAGATATGTAGTTTCATTAGGAGGCTTGTTTCTTTCTCCCTTTATTACATTCCTTTAACAAAATGCAAAATGTCATTGTTTTTCATTTTAAATGAGAAGTGGAATACAATTTAAGAAAATCCCTTGTGTGAAATAAATTGAATTGCACTGACATTTTATAACAGTATTGTAAATACTTAGAAGTCTGGACTAACATTAGAGTTATGGGGTACTTAGCGTATGCTCAGATGGCTGTAAATATATATATTCCAACAGAAAGGACATAGTGAATTTCATTTATTTGTGTGGCTTGTTTCCTCCGAGGCTTAAAACAAAGTCTACAGAGAAACAGATGGTTTTCTACATCTCTAAATTACCAAGCCAAACAGGCCTAACCAGTTATGTGGCAAACAGACTGAAATAGATGGAGCAGGACTCTTTACTTATCATGTCACTTAAATCTATTTTTAAGAAAAAAAAGCATACAGTAATGGTAAAGAAGCCGTAAATGTTCCAGCTCTGGAATATACTTGCTCCTAATTTTAGCACAGCATCCAACACATAAATTGTAAGAAATAACAGCTCTTAAGCATGCTGTCTCTGCAAGTGGTTTAGAAAGTGCTGCCCGTGTAACCATATCCACGGGGCAGTAACAAATATCTTGGCATTGGCGTAAGTTGTTCTGTTGTGAGATCCGAGATAGTCTGGGGACTGCGGATGTGTCTCTTCCCTTTGTGCCAACATGTGGCGAGGCGCTGGCATCCCCAGGGCCCTTCGGGAGGCTCTGGGAAGCCGCTGGGGATCATTAAGATTGTTCCATTCTTTCCTTGTCCAAAACTCAGCCAGTTCCTGGCCGCTGTATTATAGCAGAGGGACAAGGGTGGTGGGGAGCAGTTCTCTCCTCCTGGCTCTCCAGGCTTTGCTCAAGAATAGAGGAGCGAGATTTTGTTCCTGCAGAGTGGGGCACCTCTGGAAGCAGTATCAGATGATGCTGGAGGTCCTTTCCCTGCTTGTGTTGACCCCCTTCGATCCTTACCCTGCACGTCCCATCCCCTGCAGCTCCCCTTTCACGTCCGGGAGGCTGCGTCTCCTCGCTGCTAGTCGAGCAGATCACAACGCAGGACACCAGCCCTCTCCTGCCATCAGCTGCTTCGCAGCTCCTCTGGCTCTTGTCGTCTTTGCTATGTAGGTGCAGGGAGAATTTCTGTGTAAATAATTGCTCGGCTTTCCTTTGCTGATACCTGTTGTCCTCTCTTCTAACTCCTTGGGAAGTTCTGTATACTCCAGTTGTAGAAAAAGAGCCAAAGTAGAAAGGCTTGGGATCTCTAGCTGTTAGGTCATGTGTTTCTGATCAGATAGGTAGGTCCAGGGGTAACTGCAAGAGAAGAGAAAACTGGGGAAGAATCCCACTGACCTTTTGAATCTGGTGGAAGATCATGCTATGACCATCAGGCTGCAGGTACCCTAGAGCCAGTTAGCTTTTTAGAACAGCAAGGCATTCCGCACAAAATCAAAGACTATACAGTAAGTAAAAAATTTAAAATAATAGTGGAAATATTTACTGGAGATAGGGAGTCATTGGAAAAGTTGAGTTTCTCTGGTTCCAAAAATAAAATAAATCCAGGTGAAATCTCCCTTGTGCCCAAACTCCTGAAGGCAAAATTCTTTATCTGTTCCTGTAATCACTTTCCCAGAAACATCTCCCAGTATGGCTCCTTCTCCCCATTTTGCTTGATTCCACTGTGTATGATGATGCTAGCAGTTGTCCTTAATTAACTCTTCCCAGGGAACTTGGGTGGTTCCCCACCACCAACCCAATCAAAACAATATATTTTTTCAAGCCAGTGCAATGACTTACTCAGTAAATCTGTTTTATGCTGCTTAAGCGATGTGTTACAGTCCACACCTAAAAGCCATGAAGTGAGGGGGTGGGGGGAGAAACAAAAAAACAGGGGCTGGGTGTCCTGGCTATCTTGACTAGCTGTGCTAATGGTTATCCCAAAGTTTGGAAACGAAGTCAGTCCCAAATGAGTGGCAATAGATGCCAGAGGATTTTTAACGGCTTGGGCTACAGCCACGTGTCGCCTGACTGTGCGCCAGCCGTTTCGCTGCAGTGAGCTAGGCCTCTTGCCACCCCATTTTTATCCTCCAGTCGTTTCCTCGTACAAAACCGTTGGTTTCTCTTGCTCCCCCTGCTCTGCTCAGCACCATGGGGACCTTCGGTCCGGCTGGGGAACAAATGCCATTGTTCCCAGTTCGGAGACCCTCGGCCGCCTCGTGCTTGCACCATATTCCCCGGTACATCATGCTGTGTTTCTTCCTGGGTAGGATATTATCTTGCACAGTCCTCTGTATTTCCAAGCCTGAGCCCACACATTGCACAGATTAACTGTATTTATAGTGTGCAGGAGCACTGCAGCAGAGGAGAGAGATGTGGGGAGGTATCTTGCAGCTTATAGTCAACACAACAGCATGTAAAGCAATTTAATTTCAGTAAAAAGAAGGGAAAGAAGAAAAGAGAGATTTTATCTTCTTCTACAAGGTTCTGGGAAATAGATTTTTTTAAAGTGCTGGGCTGGAAGCATCTTGTTGGTTGTGAAACAAAAGGCTTTCACTGCAGGACACTTTGGGGGCTGCCTGGGCGTTACCGGGCTGAAGTGGGTATCGATGACAGCCAGCCTGGGGCTGAATCTCTCAGATGGTTTCATGCCTCTCTTAAAAATAGTTTTCAGGATTAAGCAGTCCTCCTGCGGTGGCAGACCTGGGCCCAGCTACATGTTTGCCTGGATGGGCCTGCAGGATTCACCGCGGTGAATATTTCACCTCCCCAGTTCAGATGGGTGCCCAGTGAGTGTCTTGATAACAGACTTGCTAAAGAGGCAGAGTTAAGTAGCTGCTCTTAAAATATATCTACTTTTCATAATAGTGAAGTCTCGTGAAATAAGCTCTATTGCAAATTTTTTGAATGTATCGGCTCCATGTGTTTTGGCTTTAAATCTGCTGCTTTCATGCCTCTGTCCGTAAAGGTAGTTTTTCCCAGGGAGGGCCCTGTTTGAGCCTTTCCTTGTGTATTCTGCCTTCCTCCTTTCCCACAGCAATATATTTGAATCTTCATTCAAGTACCTCATTTTCTAATGCTGGCATTTTTCCTCTCTATTTTCTGTAAGAGTTTGACTAAAACTTAGGTACATTGTTTGATTTTTAGATCATTTTGGAGGTGGGAGAAGAGGAAAGCATCTGTGTAATAGATATCTGGCCCAAAATACTTTTGATGCCGAAAACCATCTCCCCAAAGCAGTTAAGTGCCTAACTTACTATTTCAATGGGAGATAGACCCTAAGTAGGATTTAGGATTCCCTTTGGGCTAGATTTGTCTGAGTAGTTAATTGCTTACCTGCCATTGAAATCAGTGGGAGTCATGCTTAAAAACTAGCCCCTGGGATTATGGCTTTGCCTGCCTTTCAGGGAAACTTCATCTCCAAAGCAAATGGGTTAAGTGGTTTTTCATTTGAATAACTGAAATCAAAGGGAGCTTTGCAGCTGGGGGCCTGGGAAAGTCCCACGAGGTTTTCACCTGCCTCCTTCAGCACCAAGCAGATCTCTGCAAATGTGGCCTGCAGCAGTTCTGAATGTGTTATCTGTCCTCTGTAGTGGGGCGTACGTGATACTACTGTTATATGTGAGAATTCTGCTTTTGCATCTTTGGGTGATGAGGGATGAAGCTTTTCAGGTACAGAACAGCAAGTCCCAAATGAGAGCAAAGGGCAGAATTGCTATCGATTTTGAACTAACAGTGGGATCTGCAAAACTTGACTGATTTGAGCTATTGAAAAGTAAGTGGTGATAGAGTACTCTGAAATAATGGTGCACCCCCTACTCCAAATCTTTCTTTTTAAAAAAGAAAAAAAAAAAGCTAACAAGTGTTCCTAGCACAGGAAGGATATTTCAGTAAATATAAAACTGTCTGGATTTTTATAAATCATTCCATTTTTAAGCACCAGCACTCGTTATGTCAAGTCTATTTAATTCAGCGTGCATACTTCAGATGTGAACTTTCACTAAGAAATCCCACAAATAACAAATGCAAGACCAGTTCTTCTCATCTGAGGGACTTCTGTTTGAATTGCAGATCATTTCAAAATGATTATTTTGACTGCCACGCTGTAGTGGATGTGAGAGTTGTGCATTATATTGCATGTTCTATAGGTCCGTTAGGAAATGCTCTTTTTGAACTCTTAAATGTTTTATTAATTTTCACAGGGATATTGTTTCCAGTGTCAATTAGATGAGCATTTCTCGTGATCAATAAATGGAAAACGCCTTGCCTGCTGTATGCAGCTTTGGGTATCATCCTTAATGAAAAGAGTAATTACTGTGAAAAGAAAGATTTTTCCTTTACTGCAAATATCCACATGAACTTTAGCCGCAAGGGACTTTGGAGAGGTGACACTTGTGGTTTGCATGATGAAGCAGGGATAATTAGAATCAGCTTCCCAATTTTGGACACTTTCCTAAACCAAACCACTTTAGATTTGAAGAGTTCACCTTATTTATTGCACTAACACTACACCCCATTGTATTAATTTCAATAAACTAAGCCACTTAATTATTTTAGGATAGTATAGCTGACTTTAATAAAGTAGTCTTGAGGCTGTAATTTAAACAAATGCTAATTCTCGTGGTGCAAACACACTTTCTTTGCAACGTTTAGAGAAATATTGCAGTGCTGTGATTGAGGCAAAAAAAATGGGGAGTTCCAAGAGCCTGAGGGAGGAACTAAGAGAAATAAATTAGTCATGAAGTCAGAAAACAAAGTCTGTGACCTTTCTAAAGCGGATGGTACAGACGAGGCCGCGCGAGAGCCCGCGCTGCCGCGGGCCTTGCCAGCACATCTGCTCGGCGGTGTGTTTCTCATTCTGATCAGAAGCAGCAAACTTGGACTTGGGAACATTCGCTGAGCTCTCGCGCCCGGTGAAGGTAAATCAGAACTCGGGCTTGGTATTTGCATCCAAAATGCCAGATTTTTATCTGTTTTGCAACGTACATTGCCAAGCGCTTCTAAGCGCGCCTGTACGGCCTGCGTTTCTGAGCCGAATGTAGATGTCTTCCAAATCTGAGGTCACCGTGTGACCTTTAGGTCCCAGCTGTGTGCTCTGCTTTCGTTATTCTTCTTGCCTCATGAGACTCGACAGAGATTTATGGAGGGGGGAAGAAGGAGAAAAAAAAAAAAAAAGAAACTCTGAGGAACTGAGGAGATGCTGGGTAAGGCCTAGAAAGGGACCTGCGAGTCCTGGGTTTTCCTGGTGACTCCGTGTGACCAGTGTTCCCAGCAGAGGCATCATCAATGCACTGTTATGGCCAAAGGATGAGGATGGAGGTTTGGGAATGGTAGAAATGTGAGGCTGTGATGAAGTGTCGAGAAGGTGATGGAAGTGGAAGGGGAGAGCGTGGTTTGAAGTGGGAACACAGGAAGAAGGAAGAGGGGCCCCTTGGTGGTCCCCAAAGCTTGAGTGGTGGGGATGAAGCTGGTAGGGTTGGGTGGCCACAGCGCAGTCT
Organism: Tinamus guttatus; assembly: GCF_059628265.1. Lineage (NCBI taxonomy): Eukaryota > Metazoa > Chordata > Aves > Tinamiformes > Tinamidae > Tinamus > Tinamus guttatus. The sequence goes on along the minus strand of NW_028289244.1, from coordinate 4,180,868 downwards.
AACTGCACTGGATGGCTCTGGAGCCTGTGGCAGCTGAAAGGGCGGCTGAATAAAGCGCATCTTGTACAGCCCCCCTCTACGGATGAGGCCTCGTGCCCTGGGCCGACGGGACTGATCAGTTGGAGGCTGATGGTAGCCAAGGGTTGGAAGCTCAAGAGGGCCATCAGCGGCCTGCGCCCACGAGGACACGGCCGCATGGGGCAGGCTCGGAGCAGAGCGCCCGCGGGGTTCAGCGGGACGCGGCCCTGCTGCGCTGAGGCGCCCCGACCTCCTCGCGGAGCCGGGGACTCCTTGGACCTGCGTGTGGGCCCGTGGCCTGCGGGGGCCTGCGTGGTGTCACCGCTCTTGTGGAGCGTTAGCTCCATTGGGCATTCGGGAACCGCTTGACTTTCCCTTGGAAGTCCTTCCAGCTTTATCAGCAGGTAACGCAACCCGCAGCAAGCCTGGCAGGACGGCAGGCACTTCGGTGTGATTTCCAGTGCAAGTTTTCAAAATTCACTTTCTGAATGGGGCTCCATTTTGCTCAGGAACAGAAATTTTGCAGTGCTGCTTTACAAAGCACAATGCACCTCACAGACACTTGGCTGTTTTTGTTTTTGTTTTTGTTTTTCTTTAACTCTGTTGGCTTCAAGTTTGCTTAGGGCAGAAGAATTATAAAATAAGCAGAGACAGACAGAAGAGAAAGTAAACAAAGTCTCCTTTTGTGGCACTGAACTGTGCCAGCCTGCTTTCTAAACAGCTGCTTTTCTTCCTTTAGATAGCAGTGCGCTCTTTGAGTGAAATATTCCAGAAAAATAAACTACAACACCAAATTGTCCCAAAATAGCTTGTGACCTGCAGTCATTTTATCAAAGTCCGTTTACAGTGGTTCACAGTCTTGAACTCCTTGAGATGTACCCGGCCTTCTCCATCGCCCTCTCTAAGTGCTGAATCACTGTGGGACATCTGACAGGGTTTGATGCAAAATCTTCCCTTGCTTCATTTCAGGTGCTTTGATTCTGAGCTACTCTTTGGGCGCCCTCTTTTCCTATGCAGCAGCACAATTTTGGACCGTGATTCTTACTGAGCTAAGAACAAGCAGCAGATCCACCTCTGATCTCTCTTTTATTGAGATAAATCAGGATGTTCTACTGAAGTACGCAGGGTACAGCGCTGTAAAAATACTCTGCAACCATTTTCTGGCCCATGAGTATTTGATAGGCAGATAGCTGAGCATAGATATATTCATTGGCTGACTATCTGTGCCTTGAAACAACATTTCAGCATTTAATTCAGTTCTGCGTTGGGGAAGAGTTTAGAGCTTCCCAATTCCACAAATTGGTTGGAAATTTTGTGTTCTGGACTACCAGTTCCATTAGTCAAACTGTGGACTCCTATTAAAATGATATGCGGAAGTTTAAATAGTCATTAAGCCGAGGACTGCGGATGCCTTTTCCATGTAAGGATTTCTCATGAGCTGTCAGGAGCACATAACCCTCAACATTCAATCCCTTATATCTTGTTTCTTTAATAACTTCCAGAAACACACAGGTGCAGTTTAAGTCATGCTGAAAAAAATGTGGATTTATTTCAAGGTATTATCTACATGAAGCAAGATCTGGCTACAGTGTAGCTTGGAGAAAGAGCCAGGGGTTCAATTCAGCTGCTGTGCAAAGGGGAGTTGGAATCGTCCTTACAAGTGAAATGAAGAGCTAGAACTTTGACCTGACCTACTGTCTTGCAGAAAATCCGGCATCCTGGGAGATTCAGGCAGCTTTCGCAAAGCTCCCGCGTTTCTGGTGATTCACAGTTTGTTTGTTAGCTGTCGTTTGCGTGAACAGTCGAGCAGTGTTTCCACTCCGCTCCATCAGCACTTGCGTGCCAAGCCTCATCTTGGCATGCGGCAGCGATACGGTTGTTCTGCTGCTCCAGTATTGTCAGGAGCGGCTTAGGTTAAATTCTGGAAGCTAATGGGAAAGTGGTGCACAGCAATTTGGATTATGTGTTTGGTGCACAGCAATTTGGATTATGTGTTATGAACTAATTTAAGTACTTATTTACATGCTGGGTTTACTGTCTTCTTTACATAGGCCTTTGTGTTCAGTATTCATTTCACATTTAGATAATTTACAGCCTCTTTCTGCTTCATAGATGCATATATTCTCTTTGGAGTACACAAAGATTTAGGCAAATGAATACCCCTGCAGCATGATGGTAATGCCCTGGAGTGTGTGGAAGAGCCAGTAAAAATCATGATGAAGCATCCTTGTCAACACGCGAGGGACTTTTTCCTGGGTGATTTTTCATAAAACAAAAGGCATGCCCAGAACTTAATCTGCCTGCAGTAGTGTCCCTGAAAGCAAAAGGTTCTTTAAAGACAGGAACATAAAGCTGTTCTTCTCAAGCCTCGCTTATCCGTGTAAATAACTGATGTGATTTCCAGTGGCGTTGGTCGCCAAGCAGGTCCGCGCGGATCAGCTCCATGGAGAGCGTTGCTGCTGGGGGCAGCCGTGGGCAGGACATGCTCCCGGCTCCGTGTCCCCTTGTCCGCGGGCACCGAGCTGGCCCTGGGGTGTCCCTGCCACCCGCACGGGCACCCCGTGGCCACGGCTGAGCCCCGGGCACCCCCAGCCATCACTGCAGGATGCTCAGGACTGCACTGATGCCTTTCGCTCTAATGGTTTGTACCGAAACAAAGATGAGCCGCTAGGGCTAAGGCTGACCAAAGAAACAAGCCATTGCTTATTTTGTTAATGGAAAGTATTCTGGAAGTTACTTATTAGCTTATACTAGTGAATCCATTTTTGTAGGACAAAAATACTGCATGCAGCCACTAAAGCAGTCCTGTCTGGTGCAGCCTTTACCAAGGATCTTTCTGACAGGAGGGGAGGTTGCAGGAAAGACCCCCACCTTGCAGGCAATAGCATTTGCCTCTTCTAATTTATAAAGCTGAATTCCTGCCATATGGCTGAGCACCTTGGCTCAAATGAACAGGCTCAGGCATCCCTCACTGATTATCTGAATTGGCCTCTGTTGGCCTCTGAATGGGCCTAATTGGCCTAATATTTGCCTGGCTTGCTTGTAACGGTGCTTCCTAAGTAATTACTATACATCCCCATTTTGTTCTTTCTAGATATTTACAGTGTTCCTAGAGTGATTTGCCCATGTGCTTGTTCAATTATGTACCTCTGGAACAAAAAAAAGTTTGTTTTTTTTTTTTTTATTTGCTGGCTTTTTGTAGATTCTGTTCTGCTTGCAAAGTTTAACGCTGATTAGCTCTGACTCCAAATGAAACCAGCCCATGTGGCCGCCGATGCCCTTGGAGGGGGCATAGCCTCTCGTCAGGGTGTAACTGGACGAGCCCCAGGTGGAGGAGTCGCCTGACGTGGCCGAGCTGCCCTAGCAAAGGGCAGTCCTGGAAGGGGCAGCGGCGCAGCCTGGCCCTCCGCTCACCTGCCACGTTCCCTGCGGGCTCCTGCCCTGTGGTTGGAGCCTTAGAGCTGAAAAAGGCTGAATTCCCCCTTGAATTAGTGGGATTTTTCCTCTTTTTATATCTAATCACAAGTTTGTGCCTGATCACAAGTGATGTTTATCTTAATGGCATTGCGTATAAGATGGTGCTTTAAATACTTCTTGGCCAAGCTGTTGGTAACGTCATGAACGCTCTGTTGCAGGTTAATGAAATTTATCACGATGAGTCCTTGGGCGCTCACATCAATGTTGTCCTGGTGAGGATAATCCTGCTGAGCTATGGAAAGGTAAGTGAAGGTTCACTGAAATGCAAATCGAGGGCTCTTAAATTCAGTCTTTTATGACCTACATAGATATTGGTGACATGTTTTCATATTTTCATTTCATATTTTAATTCATACACTACATTGTCCTTAAAAATCCACAAATATAAGTAACTTTCCATTTCATAAAGAACCTACGTTTATGGGTGCATGTGCGTGTTTGTTATGTGAACTTCAGGCTAGGAAAATAATTGCATTTTCATTGGAGTTTTCTCTGTGCCATTTAAAGCATCCCCTTAGCTCTGGTCCGTCTCATCTTTCAGATTTGTGTGGAATAACTCATAAAACAGTGTAGGGTAATGACCACATTGGTTCCTAAAGGAAATGTGAAGTACCGTGATAGAACTCTGTATTTGTAACAATAAACACATGCAAGATTAGTTCTGCAAGATGCCGAGTGCTACAGACTCGTTCCAAGAGCTCATTTAAACTTGTGCTTAACGTTAGTGAGACTAAACATGTGCTTAAGGTTAAGCATGAGCTCTGTGGGATAAGGGCCAGAAGGCAAGAGCCTTGCAGATCAAATCTATATTTAAGAATTCCAAGTGTTTCCTTGCTGTTTCCATGGAAGGGGTTACTCTCTAGGCAAAACTGGTTAAGAAGAACTAAATGCTACATGGATTTCAAAATATTGAATTGCTCAGTACCTATGTCCTATTTTTGCCAAATCAGCATCAAATTCCATGGAAACAGAACAGGGCATTTCAAGCATGGTGATAAAAGGTACTGGTTAAGGACAGACAATTCTAGTGTGTTCTAGTACAGCAGTATGCCCGGCTGCTTGAACAGGAGTGTTAAAATCTGATGTCCTTTTCTGTGACTGGAGTTACTGTCTCTTACATATTCTTGTAGTAATCCTTTATTATGAAAAAAAAATCATGCTTGCTATGATGACAGTGACTTGAGGAATTGCAAGATTGACTAATACTTCTCCAAAACAGTCAGATACAGCAGTAGCAGCAGAAAAAAAATGAGAGAACCATCTCAGAGCTCCTTCACCTGCTGGTGTGTGCTCTACATGCCCTAGCATTAGTCTAAGAATCAAGTATTTTTTATTATTGTTTTATTGTTTTAAGGCTTCTGACCAGAGGTCTAGTAAAGAGAAGTAGAATATGAGGAGGTTTCTCTTCATAGTGGTGGGATGATGGGCAGTGAAGGGGCAGGAGAGAAAGGTATATAGGCCTTAACTTCTGCTGAGGACCCGTTCTGTGGAATTAGAACAAAACGTCCAATATTTTATTATCCTGCTAGAATGTAGCAGCACTAATGTTTTTCAGAAGTACATATGCGAACTGCATAGTAAAAGGAAGGATGAGTGTGCAAGTTAAGACAATACATGAGTAAAGCACCCTACTTGGGTTCACAGTATGTAAATATTATCCCCAAATCTTGTCTGAATAAGCATGGCCTCTGAAACCTTGCAGCTGATGTCTTCAGACTTGTGTGCTTCATCATAGGCAATTTATATATATTATCAGGGGTGCCGTATAAATAATCATAATAATTACATTATGTTTCTACAATTGGTAAACTATGTACCAATGATATACTGCTTTGCCTTCAGGTTTATGACAGCACTCTGAGCTATTGCAAATTCTCCACCCCTAAACAGCTTTTTACTCCATTATTTTATCCATCTAAGAAGAGGATTGTATTATTTTATACAATATGTCATCTGTTGATAAGGATAATATGGACAATATTTTGGTTGCATAGCAACCAGCTTTTCGATGTTTGTTACTACATCATACTCCATTTCTTGAATATGTTTAATATTTTCAAAGAAACACAGCTGTATATTCAAAAGTTTTGATAATTTCATTAATATCTGTAATGCAATGAAAAAACATAACTGGAGAGCAGGAAGAAGTTGCATGGTGGTGAAGCACTGAAATTACTTCATGGGTGAGGTCAAGAAATGTGGAACTGTTTTGCTGAATTAACATTCAGTGTCCGTGACCACCTCTGCACTTAACCAGCCCGTTCTCCAGGTTGGTGGGATTAGAAGCACTGGACGGCCGTGCAGGGGTTACCAGTTCCACGAATGACACAGAAAAAATGTCCTGCAAAGCCTGCTCTGTGGAGCAAGGGCTACTATGGATTCCTCTTTAAGCTTTTTCTTTGCATTGGCTCCCCAAATCACAGGGTTTTCTGATGTGGGGAGATACTGCAAAGAAGTAAATAAGTGCTGCATTTTTTTTTTCCAGTGGGAAAAGAAGTGGCTTCTGCCTTTTTTGACTACAGTCATAGGAAGATTGGTTTCAAATTTTGGAAACTGCAGATTCATTTCAATAAAATTCAATGGTTAGGCAAATTACCTCATTTAGATTTATTTTGGTGGCAACAGCTTTGAAATCCAACTAGCTTTAGAGTACTCATGGAAATGAATCAACCACTATCACCAAATGCAGAGGAGGTGGCAAGAGATGAGCTGCAAATGGATTAACAAAACCCAACTGGTTGTAATAAAATTTGTTTGGAAACATATTTGAATCCCAAGCACCACATAAAGTCCTCTCATCACCTCTTCCAGGTGGATGAATAAGGATTATTATTCCCGTTTTACAGCTAAAAAAACAAAGATGTTAAGTGTTATTTTCCAAGGCCACGCGGAAGGTCACTGCCAGACAAGGGAGCAGGACTCATAAGTTCCTGGCTCGTAGCCCCCCGCGCCGTTGACAAGGGTGACTTTGTACAGAGATGAACTTGCCCCTAGAAGGCAGTAGAGAGAAGTGCACACGTTGCCTGCAATGGGTTTGATGTAGTTAATAACAAAAAAGTTTCAGCAAGACTTTTGCAGGAGCTACAAACATTTCACTAAGTGCAGCCACCGGGTGAACTCTTGGCTCTCTTGAAAGCCTTGTCTAGGAGTGCTTAATGCTGTGAACGTTCACATGTGGCACCTGTGTGACAGGCTTTATGAGAGCTCCTTCTCCAGGGTCCTCGCCTGGAGCAGCGTGGATGGCTCCAGATGGCCGTGTTCCACCTGGAGTGGAATGGGATGGGATGAGGGAGAACGAGTGCAGCCAGGGAGGGCAACTGGCAGGGAGGGAAAATCTACTTTAGTTACAGGCCAGGGCTGGCACAAGGACAAGGTTGTACACTGGCCATGTGTTAATTTGGCCAAAATGGAAGAGGAACTTGAGCACAAGCGCAGAACTGGGGAGAGGGGAAAAAAACAAGTGGTTTTAACATGGCAAGGTGATAGGCCATGGTGGTATGACAGGGTTACCTGCAGTGTCACAGGATGCAGCTGTTCAGCTGAGAAGGTCTCTTCAATCATGCATGTCTGGGTCCGTAGCAGAGCTCCTGCTGCCTTCATCTGGGACAAGGTTTTACCTCTGATCTTTTCATAAAATGGTGCTCTGTTTATCTCTGCTCTCTGACCTTTCGTAGCCAACCATGATGAATGCAGGCAAGATGTTCTCAGGTCAGCCAAGCTGGGAAGCACTGGTTCGGTCTCTGTTTCCCAGAGGGTAGCAGCAGGGATGGAAGGTGGAGACAGGTATCTCATCCCTTAGATGAACAGGTTGACCTGGCCAGTTTTCTGTGACCCTGGTTGGTGGCAAAGGCTCCCTGCTCTGCTCATCTCTGCTTGTCCTGAGAGATGTACACACGGGTGACAGAGTTAGTGGGGCTGCAGAGTCACAGAGTCACCAAGGAGTTGAAGTTGAAAGATAGCTCTGGATATTTAGTCCAACACCCTGCTCAGAGCAGGATTAACTAGAGCAGGTTCCTTAGGATCTTGTCTAGTTGACTTTTGAATATCTCCAAAGAGAAGATTCTACAGCTATGGTCACACACACTATGGTGTTTTGATTTGTGCCCCTGTCCTTTTGCTGGTTACCACTGAGGAGAGTCTGGCACCATCCTCTTTAGTCCACCCTCATCAGGTATTTATACACATTGATACAATTCCCCTTGAGCCTCCTCATCTCTAGGCTGAACAATTCCAGCCCTCCCAGACTCTGCTTGAATTAGGAACTCACTAGCGTAAGTTATTGAGTATCTTCATTTTCCACTGATACCAGCAGGTGCAGAAGATGCTTAGAAAGACCCTGCAGAACTGCTGCATCTTTCCCAGGTGGGAACTGTACCCTGCTTGTGTGCTTACAAATCTTATTTACAAATTTGTTGTTTACAAATGCCGTTTATTATGTGAATTGTGGAACATGCACTCAAAAAGATCAGCATTGATCAAGTCCTGATCTTGCAGTGCGTTGTATGAATGTGTCTGAGGACAGAGTTCTTGATCCCAGTCTCTGGTATCTCTTAACTGACTCGGCCCAGGCTGAGGTGTGAGGCCAGGACCTACATATTATTTACCAGTTTGGCTGCTGCTTGTGATTTCCTCCTATTTTCATATGTTTAGATTAGGGTGGAGATAAAGATGAGAGGAAGATACTGTCCCTCTTGTTTTTATCTGGATAAACTGAAGAATTGCCTCTTTTGTATATTGGGCTCATAGCTTGTAATTTGCCCACGTGATTTGTTGGGATCTTGGAGAGTGTAGAGCTGGCTGATAACATAAACAGTACTTTGTATTCCTGATCTGCTTACGTTTATACATGTTTATACAGAATTAGAGACTGAAAAATGTTTGCAAACTGCAGCCATAAAAACTATTAGAAATCCTTTGAATGCAAAATGCCAGCTTGTTGAATGAGATATTTTGGTTAGCTCTTTTACCATGGACGCTAGATAATTCTTTATATTTTACTTGTCTCATTCAGAGTGAAAAGGAAATAAATGATCTAATCCTATATATGATAAACAATAGAAATGCCAAGTAGAAGTAATGTAAACAATGTGTTTTGTAGAGACGTTACCCATTCAGGAAGGGAAAGTTGTATTTTAAGTTGTCTCCCAAGTGTATGAAGTGTCATGCTCCATCTTTTACCACCATCATTTGAAGTCTAGCAAGTTAAATGTATTCCTGAAGAACAGCAAAGCCTTCTCTGTTGTTACTCTTGGAGCACCACCTAATGGATGAGTTTGGAAAGGTCCTTTTCCAGCAAGTTTCTGACCAGCTTAAATTTCTTGCATTCTTATCCAGTATTCTCGTTAACATGGTTGCAAAGCCATAACCAGTTACACCCAATGGCAGGTACATACAACTCTTGGTCAAGGAAAGTCGCTAGCAATGTGTTTAGTGTAGTGCATCTTTTACCTGCACTGGTAACCTGAACATTCCTGAAGAGTTTGGGTAGAATGAATATATTTTTTCTCCTGAGAATGCCTTATATTGGAAAATCTTAAAAATATTTGGCATATTTCTTATTTTGAGAACTATTTGCATGAGTATTTGAAGGTAATTTGACTAACTTCCAGTTCGGCTTCATAAATGAGTTGTTCTTCAGCATCTTCCTGATGGAGAACAGAACATCACAGTGATAACTCCCTGAAAGACATGGACAAAGAAAGCTCTACAGCATCTGGATCTGTGTAGCAACAGCCTCCAGCTATTTCTTATTGCCCTGCTTTGCCTCCTGAAACTGTAATTATGGTGTTTGCAACTCAGCCATCTTCTAGTTTTGTTTCTTTTGGGTTTTTTTTCTGCTCCTATCCAAGGACAAAGAGAGGTAGAGAAGGCAAAATCAGACAAGGATGAAAATGGAGGGCATTAGCCAATGCATTTTTTGCAGAGCAAAACTCCCAAGCTCTTCTTTAGGGCAGCCTGTCCTTGCAGCCGTCTGTGGTGTCTCCCCATCTGGAGATTGCTGTCTTCACCAAGGCCTTTCCACTTCTCGGCAAACATCTCCATCTGTTTCCATCAGCAGTTCTCTGAAATGCCCACAGATTTTTCTTGCTGTGAGGAGGAAAGTTTCTCTTTCCACTGGCAGACTTCCTCCTGGTCAGCTGAGTAATGCTCTCCACAGGCCTGCTGTCCTGTTTGGAAAGAGGTCCTTTCCAGCCAGGGCCTAGCTCCCAGCCAGCTGCAGGCCTTGCATGTTCCTGGCAGCATGGGCCCCTTCCTGGCCATCAGTAACACGTACAACTCTTCTCCATAGTCAGCTTTTACCTCCTAGCCCCCAACCTTTCCCTGCTCACAGCCTCCCAGAGGGGTTTTTTCTTTCCTTGCAGTCCTTGTCGATGTGCTCAGCTCACCTCTCTTCCTCCTTCTCCTCTGTTCACTTTATCCATTTTGTATGAGGCTGGGTTTTCTGAGTTTGGCAAATATTGCTTATTGACTTCCAACAGAAAATATTAGCAAGTGTTATCTGGTATCTCTACAAGAGCAAGGGTTTTTACCACAACATCCTTCAAAAACATTACATCTGCCGTGTCTTATGGCAAGCAGTGCCTGGTCCCATGATTTCCTAGGCACCATTCTGGCAGGACAGTGGGATTTATTTCCAAAGGAGGGGGCAGCAGAAAACATCATCAGCCAGGCATACGAAAACAATTTGAGAGCTTTTCTTTATAAAAACATAATGCCTGGCTCAGGAAATCTCTGAGCCGAGGACCACTAGGGCCTGAGACGTTGTTGGGGATGGATATCACCATTTAGAATGGCACAGGACTCGGGGCAAAGCTGGGAGATCCCAGGGTCCCCCAGAGGGAGTTTTCCCTCTTACTCCTTGGAAACCCTCCTTATTGACATAGGGCATGGAGTTGCTACTTAAAGCCATAATAAGCAAATGAATTCTTTAAATAATTGATTTCCTACGGGGTGCCTCATTTCCTACTCTTTGAAAGCAATACAGCTGAGTTTTAGCTATGTCACTTTTCTTACACTAAAATCATGTCATTCGCAAAGAAATGGGGCCTTCAGCTGGAATGTGTTTCACAGACTTCTGTGCTTTCAGTTTCTCCTCTTATACCAGATGGGTTTTCTTCAGTTTTCCCAGCATGTTGCATGCAAAAAAGCACAATACTCCACATTAACCATTTAGTTCTATTCCCCTTTGTTTGCTTGAAGAAAAACTCCAAAATTGCCCTTTTGATAAATAGGCATTGAGAGGCTCTTGGAGTGAACCAGGGGTTTTGCTCTCCATAGTGGACTTCAGCAGATGGTGGAAGGGGTTGTCAGCTACTGCCAAATGCCAGTGCAGTGCCCAGATTGTGGGCACTGCTCCGTACGCTGCAGCAGACTCATTTTAGGTGGAGAGAAGAGACAACAGAAAAAATCTTTATAATAGTGGGGTTTTTTTGTTGTAAATTATTTAAAAATTCCGTTCTTGTTTGCTGATCATGCAGAAATGTCTTTGCCAATTGTTGAATACCCTTAAACAAAGTATATGTAGGTAATGCCTTCCTATTGCATGTTTGTTCATCAAAGAATCTTATAAAATATGATGGCTTTTATTTGCTAGAAGTATAGGAGGTCATCGTGTGAGGAAAAAAAAAAAGTGTCTTTATCTCCTTTATCTCTTTTACGTAAGTGTTTTTTTGCAGCTTCATTTTACCAGATTGTTTTCTTTCTGGCATCCCATGATAGGAGGTCTCAGTGGGCTTCTTGATGGGATTTCTCTTCTGAGGCTTTGTAGACATGAGATCAAGGTGGAGATGATGTAGATAGTTACATCCATCTGCCAAAGGCCTCACTATTGAGTGGTCAAACTGTAGTCTTGTTTAACTGAATGGAAGTTTTGCTCTCGTAGTTAGTCCATGTGTGTTCTTATGAATACATGCAGATGCAAGAAAGGCACCATAACTATCCAACCATTTTAGTATGGTTCCATTTCCATGGGAATTATGGCTGGAAGCAGCATGATGAGTCATGATATTATGTTACATCTGTTTTGTTCCCAGTGGTATCAGAGTCTAAGATGTCTCTCTATTTGGTCTATTAATTTGTTTTTCTGAACGTTTGCAGAATTGTAACATCCCATTTTTGCCAAAACCTCAGCTTGGCAGACTTCATTTTTCAATTCCATTTGTTCTTCCACCACCCTTTGTGGATTTTTCTTCTCATGTACTGCCTACTCTGGGTGCTCAATGGTGTACTCAACTAGTGAACATGTCACATACATCTGTATTTTAAAATAAGCTGTATTTCTTTTCTCTTATTTTTGGCCCAGGCTAGGTTTTGCTCTAAAGTAAGTATTACAGTATACTAAATGCTTAGAGTATAGTATAAGCATTTAAATTGTTGTGGTTTGTGTTATGATTACAGCGTTGTCTTGGTGATACAATTTTTGCATGAAAAGTCAAGGTTCACATGTGTAACTCTTACAAATCCTGTAAGGCCTGGGGTGGGTCAATTAGTCATACATTTTATAGCATCCCACATACAATAAGCTTTTTTTTTTTAAGTCTTAATAGTGCACAATGCTCAACAGCATTTGCTAGGAAGCCTCAGAAAGTGCTATTCTGCAAAAAAATAAAAAAGAGAAGGGAGAAATAAGTAGTCAGGCTTTAAAATAACATTCTCTTTGTCCCTTGTTCATGTTGGCTGTGCAGTGACAGTGCAACACACCCATAATGTTTAATAGGTTTGTAGGAGAATCACTTATGGGAGTGGGGCATTACCTGAGCTGTATTCTCAGTGGTCTTCGAATGTGCAATGCGTTAACGAAAACACTTTGAGACAATCTTTGGGAAAGACCATGTCTGAAAGCAGTGATTCAGCTACGGCTAAAGGAAGTGCCTTTAATTTTCACACTTAATAGAATATCCAGTAGCATTCAAAGGTCTGGCAAAACACCCTCAACTTGGTTGCATGGTGAATTTGGCTAATGGACCATGGTCGTGTGCTTGCAGGCTCCCCTATTCCCATTTGCTTCCCTGGCTAACAGGCACTGCCCTTCCCCACCTGGGACTAGTATCAGCTGGCCAGCTGCCATTGCAGTTCCAAAAGTGGCTACAAGCTGGGTAAGAAATGGTATATCCAGGCTGCAAGCTGCTGCCAGGATGACATAGAAATACTGCACAGTGCACAGTACAATATAATCTTTGTCATTAAAATCCCATCTATTTTTTCCTTTCATTATACCATGGAGCTTATGAATATGTGACACATAACCTTGGGTATAAGCTATTTTCTTACTTTCTTGATTCAGGAAATTTTGTTCTAGAAGGATTATTTTCTCTTTATGAAGAATAGAATTGTAATAGAAACGGAATATTTAATCTTGAACAAGTTGGGAAAAAAAAATGATCGAGCTTAATAACAACTGCTGTCTTTCTTTTCTGTGCATATCCAGTCCATGAGTCTCATAGAGATTGGGAACCCTTCCCAAAGCCTGGAGAACGTGTGTCGCTGGGCCTACCTGCAACAGAAACCTGACACTGGGCATGCAGAATACCACGACCATGCTATCTTCCTCACAAGGCAGGATTTCGGTCCATCTGGCATGCAAGGTAAGATGGGCATCAGTTTTTAGCATCTAAATTCAAGACTTGTGAGCAGCATTTCTGTTCATCATTTAACAAAGCTGATTTTGCAAGGTCTAACCGTGCTTCCTTTGCTTAGTTTCGGGCAACACTGTTTTTTTCCCCCTAGAGCTCTGCACATGGCCATTTTCTTTCGTAACTCTTTCAGTTATTATTTTATCCTTTCTAACTAATAGAATTATTTATTGGATCACTTCTTTGCTCTTATTGAAGCCAAACAAATGGGATCCCTGTGTAAACAGTCCTGAAATTTCCCAAAGATTAAAGAATGGACTCTGTGTTTAAAAAGTCTTCAAATAACTGTTGTGGTGTTCCAGCAGGATGGCCAAGAAATACTCTTAGAGAGGCCTGGAACAGTAGGACCGAGTAAAGTCCCCTTTTTATCCTGCTTTTTCCTTTTCTTAGGGTTCTGCATCCTTTGAGATGAGGTTTGCTCACTGGAGGTGATAAATCTCTGGGCTTTCTGGTTCCGTTTGGGTTGTCCGGGTCTGCTGGCAGCCCAGGGCTGGTGCTTTGCTCACACATTCCCGAGGGCTGGAATTGCACCCAGCTTGTGAGCTGGCACACAGCAGCAGACAGTCGTCTTTCCTCCTTTGCCTCATGTGCTTGCAGTAAACCAGGTCCAGAGTGGTCCTAGAGGAGAAAACGGCATCCTGGTGAACAATGAATATAGTATAATTTGTTCAACAGACCAATTTCATATATTTTATAGATGAGGGAGCACATTATTAAAAGTTTGGGGCAGAGGTCTCTTGTTACCTTCCAGAGGAGAGCTTCAACTGTGCGTGTGCCCCAGGAGGAAAGGCAGGGACATCTGTGCTCCAGCTTCTCAGCGCTGCCTTTTCTGCTCTCGTCCATTCCCTGGCACGTGCCGTGTTTCCCGCAGGCTACGCTCCGGTCACTGGGATGTGTCATCCTGTCCGAAGCTGCACGCTCAACCATGAAGATGGCTTTTCATCTGCCTTTGTGGTGGCCCATGAAACCGGACACGTGTGAGTACAACTAGGGACATCCTCTATCTTACCTCCTGATGTCTTTGGCACTGACAGATACCTGTGACATTGGTAAAACACAGATTATATTAAGAAACAACATTCCGGGCTAGCCCTACGTTCAGTTCTCAGCGCTCTCATAGCTTTCTTTGTGATCTTGGGTAAGCCTTGTAATCACTTGGTGTTTTGCTCTTTTCAAATGGAAAAAGGAACTAAGACCAAAATACTTCCAAGGCCTCTATGAGGCTAGAGTCAGTGATATATTATAGTCTCCTGGTGGAAATGTGAAGTATTTACTTTGATGAAATATGAATTCTTTGAGTCAGTGGAATACATGATTCATCTATAGTAAATAAACCCATCATCTGTGTAAGTTACCACTGCTGGAGAATACCATGCTATATAGAAACAAGGTGCCAAGCACTGACGTTACAACTATTCTGTTTATTTCATATTAAAAATGCAATTATTTTGTTTAGGGATGTGATTAGAACTGATGGCAGTCAGTAGCTGTTAGAGCTTTGGTTTCTTCCAGAGCGTATTGGTTTCTGTGTTTGCAGAGAATGCTCACTTATTTCCCACTTTTTTCTTGATAGAATAACAGTTTGCAGAAAACTTTCCCCAACAGTTTCAATCTATTATATTTTCCCTAAGAAAGTCTTCAGGCAATTTCCTGTTTTTTTTTTGTCTGAAATTATTTAAACAAAAAGTGTTGCTAAAATCTGTAAAATCTCCCAGTGTATATATCTTAATTAGACAGGGTTGTAGAATTGATACCCAGATGGTATTTCATTCCAGAATTTTGCATTAGGATTAAAAAGAATATGCAATCAGGTTTGAAGAGATACCACTGAAGATTGCTTGTGACCTCCGAAATCACACTGAGCTCCACTCTGTTAGTATAGATTAATTTAAGGAATGATATCTCCAATTTAATCAAAGCATACCCACAGAAAAATGTAATATGAGATCCTAACAAAGGAAAGGAAAAAATATATTCACAATGCAGCCAAAAAGGAATTTAAAGATACCTGTAGCTTGGAGTAATTTTTTAAAAGCACCAACACTTTGTGTGTGTGAAATAGGCTGAAATGTGGAACTGCTGCTGGGCAATAGCAGGAGTGAGTCTAAACTAACTCTCCATGGGCCTTTTTTTATTCCCCACCAAGGACAAGTTCACAATTGGACATTAATTCAAATGAAGCTAATGTGTGCTTTATTTATTTGTTTAAGTCAGATAAGCACTGAATTGCTCTGGGTGGGAGTAAAAACACGTGTCTGTTAATACTCTTGGGGAGTAGAGTAGATCCTTAATCTGGAAATGGATTCATTTAGACAAAGATATTCACAATTGCAGATATGTGTAGAGAAGTCCCAAGAAGGCATTTTTAGTGTGATGGAAAGTAGATTAAGTTAATCACGTGGAAGCATTTCGAAGGGTAAGTGCTTCTATATGAGAGCTACTACCGACGAGCCTTATTTCTCCTGCCTCTCCCCCCAGGCCAAGGGTGGGGATGCGTCAGGGTGGCTGTCCCCACCGCTGGTGGCGTTTGGTGTGTGGAGGCCCTGGGACGTCCCCGCGACCTAACGGCGCTCGCTCTCTCCGCAGGCTGGGCATGGAGCACGACGGCCAAGGGAACAGATGCGGGGACGAGGTCCGCCTGGGCAGCATCATGGCCCCGCTGGTGCAGGCCGCCTTCCACCGCTTCCACTGGTCCCGCTGCAGCCAGCAGGAGCTCAGCCGCTACCTCCAGTGAGTACCTGTTAAGCTGCCTCTCTCCTTTGCCTTGGAAGCACATGGGAACAATCCTGCTTGTAGCCTTTTTGCATTACGCTTTTAACAGTCACTCAAATATAGATAAATAAAACAAAGAACCTTTCCCTGGCCCTTCCTGTCATAGCAAGATGCTTCCCCAGCAACTGCAAGTTATAACGCCATTTCCCAATTGCTTTGATTTCAATTCACTGTGAATTGTCCTCAGTGCATTTAATTAACTGACATTGTTAATTTTCTCCAAGTTGACAGTATGTAGTCTTTCCTCCCTGGATTTACAAGGAGGCCCTGTTGCCAGCCTTACCCTAGCCCTGCTCCCTCCCATAGCTGCTCGCACAGGGGTGCCTCTGCTCCCACTGATTACTATCAAGGTTGGCCTGAGCACTTCATTGCTCACAATTCCTGCCACTGCTAAGATGGTGCTGCTTAAAGGGGAAGGTGCTGCTCTTCATAAACACTCAGAGCTTTAAGATAGAATCATAGAATCATAGAATCATAGAATGCTTAGGGTTGGAAGGGACCTCTAGAGATCATCTAGTCCAACCCCCCTGCACACGCAGGGACACCTAAAGCACGTGGCACAGGACTGCATCCAAGCGGGTTTTGAAGATCTCCAGAGAAGGAGACTCCACAACCTCTCTGGGCAGCCTGTTCCAGTGCTCTGTCACCCTCACTGTTAAGAAATTTTTCCTTAAGTTCCTATGGAATTTTTGATGTTTCAGTTTCCGGCCATTTCCTCTAGTCCTATCAGTGGCCACCACTGAAAAGAGACCATCCCCATCCTCTGCACTCCCTCCCTTGAGGTATTTATATACACTGATTAGATCCCCTCTCAGCCTTCTCTTCTCCAGGCTGAACAGGCCCAGCTCTCTCAGTCTTTCCTCATAGGGCAGATGTTCCAGGCCCCTGATCATCCTTGTAGCCCTGCGCTGGACTCTCTCCAGCAGCTTATATCTATCTATGGTTCTGGACTTTTTTTTTAAGCAGTTCCACTTAAATACCCTAAACGCAAAAAAAAGTTTTACTTTCCAGTCCTCTTAACAGTTTTATCCATGTCCCTTCCTTCCCTTTGAACATGATCCTTCAGTCACTGGACGTGCATCTGAGTTCCCTGACAAACTTTCACTGTACGGTCATAGCATTGCTCCTTACAGAATAGACCTTCCCCTTGTCAGGTGTAAGATGCATAACAAAATAACAGGGAAACTACTAGCAGAATACACAGAAAAAAGAGATAATGTAAATGCAGCAAAATGCCTGAAATAAAGAGTCGGTCTTTTTTGTCAATATTTTATTATCTTAGATATCTTAAGTATGGGAATAAAGACTAAACTTATTATCAGAGATATGTGTGTTTCGGTTAGCAAGATCCTTTTGTGCTTTATCTCTTAAATAAAAATCATCTGGCCTAGAGGATTGCTTTACATTCTTTTAAAAGCAGCTCTTTTTAAATATAAGGTGAAAGACAGTTTGCTTTGAAGTAAGTCTAACCTCAAAATTCTGCTTTCAGAATAGACTTGTGTATGGCATCCTCGTGTATGTCAAATAACTTAGAGACATTTCAGAGACATTGCAGTTTTCCTTGCACCTTAGCCAGATTTGACTCCAGTTCATACACTCACTGTTTAAGACTGCAGCAAAATCCCCCAAGTTCATCACACAGAAAGGGAGCTTTGTAGAAATGTCATCTGGAACCAAGGGACAGAGACAGGGGACAAGTCCAGGTGTTTAATGCAGGCTGAAGGGGGATCATGCTCGTAAAAGAGTCCCTGCTTCTCTGCAAGGCCACGGCAATATTGCAAGCTTAGCAGTATCTTGGCTTGTAAAATTTGACTTGAAAGACAGTTGCAGGCAAATAGGTTCCACAAATGGAAAATTAATTAAACTTTCCTTTCTTCTTGGTCTCATCTGGGTTCTTCCTTTGATTCCTTTCACATAGGGAACTGGAAGCTGATACAAATTTACCTGCAAGCAAAGTGAAAATTACAATGGAAAGGCTTCAGGAAAAAAAAAATAGAATCTATTAAATGTGGATACAACATGATTAAGTTTATGTAGGCATAATTGCTGTATTAACTGCTTTATGCCCAGTGTCTGAGAAATTGTAGGCTGTGTTTTGTTTGGAACAAAAAGGCACCGAAACCACAAACACCGTGCAGGTCTCGCAGCCCCATCTGTTACTGTAATTTTTGCCTGTTGCAGTTCCTATGATTGTCTGCGTGATGATCCTTTCGAACATGACTGGCCTTCCCTTCCTCAGCTGCCAGGAATTCACTACTCCATGAATGAGCAGTGCCGTTTTGATTTTGGTTTGGGCTACATGATGTGCACAGCTGTGAGTACTTAGCTTGGCTTCTGATATTTTTCATGCAGGAGTATTTTTAAGTGTCTCTGAAATAGGGTCTGTATAGTGAAGCCCCACAAGGAAAGTTATTGTTCCCACTTAACTTTAAACAAGAAATAACAGCTGAATGTTGACAAATAAGCTATTTTAAGTATCTCCATATTTTTTTTAAACTGAAGTTACAGGAATTATTATGCCGTAGTTTCATACATAGTGCTAGACTTCAGGCAAACAAGCTTGCTCTACTACTGAGCCTCTTATCACTGGCAGATAGATATTTTGTTACAGCACTCTGAACAAGAAGGAGAAGGATTTAGTGTCACATCTTGTACTGTTAATACAGGGCGCTCTGCTTTTATGTTCCAGTTTTATGGGAAGTATGATGCATTTTGATGCTTAGCATGTGCAAATAAGCGTGACAGCAAGTAGCGCATTTTGCAGGGACCCTTAATGATACGGTTGGCTCTCTTCTACCGGGAAAACAAGAGACAAATAAATTTGAAACAAAGCAAGATTAGAGCAAGTTCCAGTAGATTGGTCTCAGAGAGAAGACAGAAATATTAAATGGAAAGGGAAGCTTTCAGCTGGTGTGGCAGCTGTTAACACATAACTTTGGTTCTCAGCTGCAGCAGTATGCAGGAGGAGGAGTGTCTGCAGGTGACAGATGAGAACCTCTAAAGCATCAGCTGTAGGGCTATGTCTGGACACAGTTCCCACCAAGGCTGCCTTGGGAGGATGTCCCTGCTAGAGAGGGGCTGCTCCTCTAGCAATGCCTCCATAAAAGGGCAACTTTTAGTCCTTCTTTATTCAGAATAGCCAAGAGCATGTGGAGGCATCAGATTTTAACATATTGTGTGATGGGCAGTTCTCATTTTCTTCATGCTTTGACATCAATGCTGTCAAAGGACAGATAAAACACTAAATAGGATCAGGATCCAATGAACGAGGAATCAGATTTCCCTCCTCAAAGAAAGTGGTAACAACAGTGGAGCTATGGTCTGAGTAGCTTGTTTCCTCCTCCCATGGGGACTCAAGTATTACCTATCTTGCTTGCCAAATGAAGCAGGACCATTGGAGAAGCTGTAAGAAAAGTCAGTGTGGTCCACCCAGTGTAGCCAGCTTCTCTCATCCAGCCTGCCTTTGGCTGCTAATATAAAATGATTTTTGCACGGCATTTTTCTTTCAAGTGTGGGCAGAATCTCTCTTTGAAGTCGTTGATGGTTTTGCATGAAAGTGGCCTTCGGTTCTGCTCAGTCCACAGCCACGCCGGTGGAATCAGTGGAAACATCTGCCCTTTTAAAGCTAGAAAAGGGAAACCCCACCGTGCTGCAGGGTTTCTGGGAGGGTTCGCAGCGGGTGCTCCCCGCAGCAACGTCCACGCTGACTTCTCGTGTGTTTCAGTTCCGAACGTTTGATCCCTGCAAGCAGCTGTGGTGCAGCCATCCCGAGAACCCCTACTTCTGCAAGACGAAGAAAGGGCCTCCGCTGGACGGGACCATGTGCGCCCCAGGGAAGGTGAGAGCAGCTCTGCGTGTGTCCACTCAGCCGTCCGACTGTCTGTAGGGAATCGAGGGCAAAAAGACAGGATTCCTCCTCCTGATTTCCTGCTTCATTCTTACAAGCACAGAAAACAGAGGAATGGAGAATGATTTCTTTTTTTCTCCATAAGGCCTTTGGGCAAGTCTGAGAGCTGCGTTAGGCCTCACAAGTTCTCAAGTCTCTTGGAGAGAGATGTAGTTGATTTTACAAAAGAAAAACTTATCTGAGGATGCGAAATCAGCTAAAAAGATGTGGGGAAAGCGCAGGAGTGCCAAGAGGGCGGCTCTGCGCGTGGGGAGAGGAGGCAGGGGCTGGGCTGAGGGCGGCCAGCGCAGGGGCTCGCGCTCTGCTTCGGAGCAGGACATCGCAGCAGAGCCAGAAAGGGGGGTTTGTCCTGGCAAAGGACTCGTGTGAGGTCTAGGAGGGGCTGCGTTTCCATGCGGGATGCTGCTCTTCCCAGCGCGGAGAGGCCACGGGGGCTGATGGAGCTGAGGCCGCTGAATGTGGCCGGGGGGACGGTCTCGGTTACCTGCGTTGGAGGTGGGAACGGAGGGCGCTCACACTGTGCTCCGACCCCCCGGGCCTTGGAGGCTCCCACGGGCTCAGCCCTCACGGCGCTTTCCATGATCCAGGGGGAGAGGAGGGTGCTGGAAAGGCCTTTTATAGACCCCAGTGGGTCACATCGTTTCTAGGACAAATGAACCACGTTAGCAGCTGCCATTACTGGGTTTTAACATCATTTTTTTAATGAAAACACAGTGTAAGGCTACATTCAGTCCCAACAAGCCCTGAGCTATGCAAGCCATTCCGTTTAATTTTTCTCTTTTTCAGGTTATTCCTGTTAAAACAGCTTTGTTGCTGGTGTGAAAGTATATGAATACAAATCAAAACTACAGTCCCAAATCTTAGGTAGTTTATTTACACTGACTTGCACCAGTTTTCTGTATCTTGATTTTACATTAGAAGTGCAGATAAAGGTCCAGAAGGATACTATTATGTTGCATTTTCTTGCTTCATTTACCAACTTTTTATTTTTTCATATGAGTATTTGAATAGAAAGAAGAAAGAACTTACAAGCGTGCAGTTAAGGATCAGTCAGTGCTTCCATTGTAAACAGTTTGTCAGGATATTATGCAACTGAGCTGTAAAAATTTTCTCTGGACGGGAACTTGGGATCCAAGGTTTTGGCTAACTGTGCAGGCTGGCCAGGTTTTTAGTTAGTGGAGATGTGAGGGAGTGTGTGCACATCCTGAAGGTTTAGTAGATGATAGAACTGTAACTGCTTTATTCCCATAGGGGCTGTCCCCTTTTTTATGATAAATAGACTTAGTACAACCTTCCAAGGCAGCCTAAGAAAATAATACAAAATAAAAACCATTTTGTTAGATAAGACTCCAAAGATTGAGCCAAATATATTTTTTTAAATAGCATGAGTTATAAAGTGCTACTATTAACTTTGTATTTCCAAGCTCAACATTTGACCAATATTTTTATTAGAAGTTGCTGGTCTTTTTGAATACAGATAAATCAGATGATTTTCTTTCATCTTTTCTTTGCCTTGTCATCCCTGCCTTGATTTGACCTTTCTCTGTTATTCTCTTCATCCATTTGGACAATACCAGAGACTCTGAAGCAAAAGGACTGTGCCTGTAAAATGAGTGCGTTGCAGAAGGTAGGGACTCAATTTCCCTGTGGCCATTTCCTTTAAGATACATTTCCCATGATATCTCAGCAGCACTTGAGAAAGAGGGAAAAAAAATCCGCAAACTTGGTTGACTATTTTCTTTGGAATAACGCCAGAGGAGAACTGAACAGAAACATAAGCAATTAAAGATGTTGATTCAAAAACTCCCATTTGCTTCCCACTTAGAGACATGTAGTTATCGTGATTTCATACCACTAATTCCCAGTGCCTATTTTAAGCTGAGACCAATCAAAACACTGCTGATGTGTCCAAGAAACATCCTGGTGTTGCCGCAGGCGCGAGACTTGATGCCAGAAGTGGAAGTCGTGCTCTGGGGCCTGACCCGGCTCGCGGTGCGTAGCTATTTTCACCTAAGCCAGGTCTCAGATAGCTGATAACCGGGGGCTTCACTTTTCCAAACTTAGCTGATGCTCCCGAGGAGAGGCCAGTCCAGCCTGCCCTTTTCCCAGCTGAAGCTCAAGGGGCAGGAGCACCCTTGGAGACCCCCTGTTTGTGTCTCCTGGTCACGGAGCGTTACAGAAAGATTTGACTTTTTAATGCTCTGTATGTGTTTAGGCGTGTGTGTGTGTATATGTACATACATGCACACTTGTGCCTTTACGTAAATATATGCAAGCTTTGAGCTCCTGATAGTTTTTAAGGATGCTCTCTTATCTATTAATTTTAATGCTTTTGCATAAACTCACTATGAAGGTAGTGATTGCTTGCAAGAATTTGCCAAAAGAGGGAGGTTCAAAAACTTTTTAATAAATCTCCTTATGCAAATGAAGGCATTTAATAACCAAATACATTAAGTTGATTGGCCACAAACTAGTAATTTGCTAGATTTACTGGCAGTAAGATAAGTTATTCTCTTGGCTTGTGCCTTCCCAGACAGAGAAGAAAGTCACTATATGTATTTTTGAAGGGAATATATAGAATATTTTACAATGCTTTTGACCTGATTTTTTTTTAATCAGATTAAGATTTAAATAGGAAGAGGAAGTCTGTATTGATTTTTCTGAAGCTATGATGGTGCAGTGACTTACAATTAATTCTCTGCAATCTGGATGGTCATATTGACTTCCAGTGTGTAAAGGTAACTCCAGCCTGCAAAGCCAAGCACAGGTAAGGTCAGATTCTCAATGTGAAGTGAGATACGCTTCAGAAACTGCTGTGGTAAAACATGCAAGTAAGGCATAACTGCAAAGCTTAACTCTTTGCATAGCTAGGGATTAAAAAATCATCTGCTTTCAACCGATGATTTATTTATATGTATCCAGTTCTGTAAACTCTACTCTTAGTCACAGGCTTCTTAAGCCAGGGAACCTTTAGAAACATATCACCAGTTTTTGTTCTGTTTCTTAAACTATGACTCTTCTGGGGAGACGTTTATATTGGCTGAAGTAACTCACTGCTTTCCGTGAGAGAGGAGTAAAAAACAAAGTCACTCATGCAAGGCGATTGCAGACTAGAGCCCATCTGCTTGCTGCAGTGACTAATGCAAAGGTTTACCCCACCTGACCCTCCTTTCTTCCCTTTTCCTGCGGAGAGCTAAGAACCCCCAACCTTCCTGGGTCAACTGAGCTGATGTTGCTCTTCAGTTTGACGCCTGTGCCCAGGGTCCAAGCGCATACCCAGCAGTTCTCCTGCCTTTCACAGTTTTGTTGACATTATCTGAGTTGAACTTGGAGATGTTTTTTGTCTCAACAGGAAAAGAAGGGATTGATTAAATATTGAAATAAAAAGATACTGTTAAGAAGAAAAATGGACCAAGAAAAAAGGTACACTAATGTGTGCTCAAAGCAATCCAGATAATTTCCCGCTGAGAAAGCTGACCTCAGCTTCTCTCGGAGACAGGAGACAGATGGATAAGTGTATGCTGTGTTAGTCACCACAGAAACAGTGAGAATACTTGATTCTCCACACCAGAAACTTTTACTGGCTTGCAGGGTACATTTTACTGTTACGGCTCTCGCTTTATCCCTTGCAATTAATTATTCTGAAACAGATGGAGCTGAGCAGGCCAGCCTGCATCCGAGGGGAATATAAATAAATAAATAACCTTCTCGTGGTAGGATCTACCAGCTGTAACCCACTGAGAGGAGCTACCTGGCAGGTAACCGGGCAAGCAGTCAAGGAGATGCAGCAAAGGGCTGACAGTTGCTGTCTGATGTAAAAAAGTTAGAGATACCAGAAGAGAAGGAAGATTTCTTTAAAAATTAATTCACAGATGCTTTAAGCCCATAGGAACACACTAGCTCTTGTTTTGGCCTCTGCAGCCGTTGTTTCAAAGAACTGCTGAAAACAGCAGTGGAATGTTTTACTGCAAGAGGTTTAAGCTTCCTCTCCTGGAAATTGCACTTGTTTTGGACTGTCCTGTTTGCCAAAAAAAAGGCGAGAATACGAGAAGTCATCTTCTCTTCCACTAAGAAAGCAACTTGCATTTACCCATCTTTTTCCTCATTAAAAAAAAAAAAGCTTTAATACGCCTCATGTTCAAAATGAAAACCTCGTTTTATTATGAGTACAGTTGGAACTGGCTCTTTTCCACCTCATTATGTACTTAATGTAGCAGCAAGAGGAAGGAAAGCCTCTAGCTTCCCGTATTGCATTAGGGATCACTCCATCCCAGGTTTTGTCTCCTCACACCCTCTCCATTCTCACAGATCTGCACAGAGCAAGATTTGCTTCTGGATCGTTTCGTTTTATGTTGACTCCTCTCTTTTCATCCCCAAACGAAAAGGCAGAGCTGCTGATGACTCACTTCACACAAGCGGTGGCTCTGCCTCGGCTTCCCGGCCTTCAGCACGACCTGCTTCTCCAGTAAAAATCAATGCTGCTCTTTCCTTTACGCAGCAAAGTCAATAACACTTTTCCATGTTTGCTTTCCAGTTCAGGGACCAGTCACAATGTCAAGTAGAGGCTTTATTAGTGGTTGTTGCAAACCCACATCCCCAGCTCCTCGTTAAAATGAAAAAAGAAAAGAAATTGGAAAACACAGCATCACAAGTCTCCTTCTCTCCTCTGCTGAGGCCAAGCACTGGACACTTCCTAATGAACACACACTACGTGGCTCTTGAAACTGGCTTGGTGGTTCATGGACAACTTATATGTGAGAGATGCAGAACTCCTGAAAAAAAGGATATTTAAACAAGCACCGATCAAGGGTTGTGGCATCTCATGTCACGAGCACAGCTGGATTTGTAGGGGCAGGATCATGTTCCTCCAGCATCCCCTGCATCTGTCTTGGGGTGCCACTGCCACCCAGGTCCCCTCAATGCACAAACCTTTCATTCAAACAAGCCTCTATGGAGCTGGAAGTAGATGGTCCCTGAAGGGCATAGCACTAAACCTGAAATTGAGGAAGGCAAAGAAGGACGCATTAGCATTTTGCATTTCTTCCATGCTTTGCTGAATTATCTCTTCTTCTGTCAAACAAGAAGGATCTGCCTTTACAGCTCCAGAGCAGGATATTGTTATAATTGGCTTCATGGTAACTACTTCATAGGTTTTGACTTGGATTATTTGAAGCCATGAGAAAGAACAAATAGTTGAAACCTAATTTCTACTCTGTTTCCCTCTCCTTGTCCAACCAAATCAGTAACAAAATAAATTGCCATGAATAAAGAGCCAGTCATTAAGCAGATTAGCAAATCAGTAAGCTGTATCTTGTCACCATTTTACTAATGATTCTCTAAGTTCCACATTATTAATGATTATCCATCACTTTTGAATTTGTCTTCCTGATCGCTATGCTTAAGAAAGCTCTCCCCTTATGTATCTTCTGATTTTGTTTTTGCTGGCAGCATGTGTTTAGCCATATGCTCAGCTCGTGCTGCCTGCCAAATTCTTGCATTCCAGGGCTTGTTAAGCTGTGTAAAATGTTATTGTTGACTTGAATGTTAAGGGAAGTAAGTGACTGATTGCACTTGTTGTTGTGGCCATCTGTGCGTGTGAGCCAGAGCTCTTATCCCGACAGCAACCGTGAAGGCAGACAGACTGCGACAGTCGAATGCAAAGAAGTCATTTGTGGTGCTTGAAGTATTTTCCAGCATCCACACTTCATCAGTACACTTCTGTGTGAGCAGAAGTAATACCTGAAAAGGCCAATGTCTTTGATCCTTGAGAATAATTCTTCTTGACTTCAGCTAAAAAAAAAAAAAGAAAAAAAAGAAAAAAATCTTCCCTGATTAGGAGCTGGAGAAATTGGTTGTGAGGCATTAGCAGGCTTCTCTAATGAAGGGAGATGGTCAAGAGGATGTTGGAATTGAAGCTACAAAGATGATTTTTCTTTCTTGAAAGAAATGCGTAGGCACTTTAAGAGTATAAGGAATTTAGCAAGCTGCATTTTCAATCGCCGTAGAAGGACTGTACTTCCTTATGAGGCATAGCTAAGAGAAAAGGGAAAACTTAACAGATGATGATGAACTGCTCAGCAGTGGGAATGTCCTGGCTTGTTCTTTCATGGCTGCTTTGTGATGTTTTGGCCCGTTTTGATGTGAGATCTCCAGACATATGGGCAGAGTTGTTTACTTAGTGTTGATAACACCTGAAATGGAAGATGGCTCTAACTTCATGCCAGTTTGCTGACCTGGGTTATTGCAGCAGTGTTTGCAGAGGTGCAGGAAGGACGGGGAAGGACTGTTCTGCAGGGACACAGTAATGTGCTGTACTTCAGCTTCTCCCGTAGTGTAATTTAACTGTCTCATTTTGTCTTATGTGCAATTTTCCCTTTTAGCATTGCTTCAAAGGTCACTGCATCTGGTTGACACCGGATATCCTGAAGCAGGATGGAC
Source organism: Tinamus guttatus (assembly GCF_059628265.1). Classification (NCBI taxonomy): domain Eukaryota; kingdom Metazoa; phylum Chordata; class Aves; order Tinamiformes; family Tinamidae; genus Tinamus; species Tinamus guttatus. The sequence goes on along the minus strand of NW_028289244.1, from coordinate 4,154,624 downwards.
ACTGGGGGGCATGGAGCAAGTTCGGCTCTTGTTCTCGCACCTGCGGCACGGGGGTGAAGTACCGCACGCGGCAGTGTGACAATCCACAGTGAGTCCCTGGTGCACCCCGTGCTTCCCTGGCGTGGAGTGCTTGAGCTGCGTGAATCGCTGCCAACTTACCAGTCAGTAGCATGGAAAGTACTAGTGCAGTAAGGATGCTAAAGCACATAGCTGGGGCTTGTGAAATCTGACCTGATGTGCATATTAAATATATAATTTTTGCTTTTGCATCTTACTGTTATATCATAACATGTCACGACTATAATAGCAGGAACTAAAACAAGAGTTAGAATTAAATAATTTTACCAGGCAGAGTTTTCAATGCTGACTTTCTCACTTTACCGTTAAAAATAAACACTGCTAGTGTTAAAAATAGTATTATAATTGATAAAAATGCTGTATTAGCGAGGCTGTGTTTTTTGATGCAAAGCTGTTCTGTCAAGAAAAACAATTGTAGCCATCCTAATTTCAGCCTTTATTACATTGGCAACATAAAAGTGACCTTTATAATTGCGGACTCCGTTTTAGTTGTAAAATCTGTTTTGATGTTAGTGAGACTTAACACGCTATTTAAAATGTTTTCTGTGTGTTCTGGAAGAAGGTGCAAAGCCAGATATGACTCTCGAGCTCTGTGTTGCCAGATAACATAATGCCAGGTTGGAATGCACTTGGGCCTGGAGGAGGGAGCACTGATCTGTGCTGTATTTCTGGATTTGCCACTGGCTTAGGGGGTGAATGTGAATCAGTCACTTCCTCTGCTTGTGCATTTCGTTCCCAGTCTGCACCAAGAAAATGACTTTTCTTGCCTGTATCAAGTGCTTTGAGGCTCAACTGGCAGAAATTGCTCCATGAGAGCTAGACACTAACAGCAGGTTTTTAAAACGATCTCATATTTTACCCTAGCTGTAATGGTGTCTAGTAGAGGCTGAGTGAAACCTTTCCAAAATGCCTCCCAGACTCTCTGTTTCAACAGAAAACAAATATCAGAGCAGTCATTAGACTAGATGAAGCCCTGATAAAATGTGGGAAGGAAGTACCAGAAACAGACAATTAGCTTTGTCTAGTTCTTGACTGGGATTTAAATTACACCTGAAAAGATGTAATAAATACTTGATCCATGCATGAATGGCATAACTGACTATCCTTTTCCTTCCTCTCTCCAGCCCAGCCAATGGAGGCCGCACGTGTGTGGGGCCAAGCTATGAGTTCCAGCTTTGCAACACTCAGGATTGTCCTAAGGACCTGGAGGATTTCCGAGAGGAGCAGTGCAGACAGTGGGATCCTTACTTCGAATATCAGAACACAAAGCACCACTGGCTCCCCTATGAACACGTTGATGGTGAGCAGTGTCTCTGCCCGTCCTCAGTGGTTTTGGTGAGGTTAGTGACAGCCTGGGAGCTCTGGAGCCTGGAGCTGGGTCTCACATGGCCGTCTTAAGCCAACATCTTAAGCCGACATCTTAAGCCAAGTTGCCTTTGTCCATGCACCGAAGAGCAATAGTGCATAAGGAAAGGCCAGGAGAACTGCAGACCAGCATGTCCCACTATCATACTAGGAGACTAATAGAAAAGATTATGAAAAAGAAAAATCAGTAGATCCACATGTAAAAAATATACTAGGCAGGATCAAATTATTTCTAGGGAAATCATACTCCGCATCTGCTAGAGTTCTTCAACAGGTTCAGTCTCATCCATGTCTATATATGAGTGATCTGATTCATCTAATATATTTGGATTCTTGAAACCCTTTGCACCCTCTTCCCCCACTAAATGCTCTTAAACTGAATTGTCATGGGATAAATGGGAGTAGTTTTGCTGGGAGATGTCTGTGTCCTGCAAGGAGCTGTGCTGGGATGAGTACTTGGGGCATGGTTAGCCGTGATCTGAGAAAGGGAGCAAACGGAGATGACAAACTTTGCTCTGAATACAAAATTATTCAGGATAGTAATAATAAAAAGGCCCAAGCAGACAAGGATAAGCAAGAGTGTAGATAGACCAGGACTTTACAGCTCGGAGAAGTAATGATTTAGATTAAAAAGAGAGTTACCGAAATGTGAGTAGCATGAAACTGAAGAGGGAACAATTTATTCACTGTTTTTCATAACACAGGCCTGGGAACATTAAATAACATTTTCAGGTGGCAGATTTAAAACAAATAAAAGGAAGTACTTTTCCACATAGCATATAATTAAACTGGAATTCATTGCCACAGGATGTTTTGGATGCCAGAAGCTTATAGAGTGATTTAGAGAAATTCTTGAAAGGTCTATAACCCATCCAGAGCTATTAAGCACCAATATATAACCATGACTTAGGAAGTCCTTGAGTTGCATTTTTACAAGGAGTTTAGAGAATGTACTAGGGAGAGTAGTGCAAAGTTTGTTCTGCTTCACGTCGTTCTGCAAGCGCTGCGAGCACCGTTACAGACAGGATATTGGGTTGCCTACGCGTTGGGTCACAACCAGCATGCTCATTCTGATGTTCTGAAATCAGCTCTTAGAACAAAAATGCTTATTTTCTTCTTAACATCTCTGCTCTAACCGTCAACAAAAGTGCAGATAATTGATTTGTGGCATGAAGGCTGTTGCCATGCCATTGCCATGTCGTGCTGCAGAAGTGCTGGGGAGAGATTTTAGCCAACAAAGGGACAGATGGAAGCGATCTTAGATGACAAGCAGTGGGACTGCTCACCATTATTAAATCTAACCACTTAATTTGAGCAACGGGTCCTCCAGGTCAGTGTTGTCGTGGCAGAGGACAGGTAGCAGGTAGCCGGGTACCGAGCTGTGCTCGGGTAACTGCGCTGTCCTTGGCCAGGCTCAGTTCTCAGGGAGGGGAAAGTTCACTTGGGGTGAGCTGTGTTGCATTCCAGTGAGAGGACACTGCCAGAAGTCAATGGCAAATTCATTGTAATTAATTTGTCCGGATTTTTTCCTACATAGTTCTTAGGGCTGCCTTATTCTCTTCATTGCGTCTTGTGCAATCTGGGGCTTTCAGAGGAGCATATAGAGCTTCATGGCTTCATTTCATGGAATCGCTTTCCTGGCCCAAGGAGAGGGGAAGAACACTGTGACCAACAGGCCTTTGCTCCTGGTTTAGGATTTGGAATAGTCTGCTGCAGAGACTGCTGAAATGAATCAGACTTTTTTCTATCAGCTTCAATGACTTGGGTCATATATCAGCTCAGTCTGATCACTGCTCACTGCTATTTTTTAGTATAGCTATGATATAATCCACAGCCACCCTTGTGAGAGTTACATTCACGTATGTGATGTTACTAAAGGGAACAACTTTTGTGTGAAGGCAAGGCCAGAGGGAGGTTATTCTAAAATTGCTAATACACTTAAAGACACCTTCTGTAAAGCTCAAGCACATCAACAACGTGTGCTTGAGCCCAGCAGGGATGTACCCAGAGGCTCTCCAGGGCCCCGGGCATCCCCTCGCGCAGCCTCTGCTGGGCTCGCAGCCCTGTGCCACGTGTCTGCCACGGCAGCGTGTGACGTGGGCCCTTGGCTGCCATCCTCAGAAGGAGGAGGAGGAGGAGGGGAGGAAAGGAGCAAGGAATGGCCAGGCACATTGCTCACTTCCACGCTGCCTGCCCCGTGCTGTGCCAGGCACCAGGGGTGGGAAGGAAAATCGTACTTGGCAGCTAACGGGATCCAATTTAATGGCAATTGTAAATTTACTGTTCTCGTGATGGGAACCATCTCTCATAAATAAACCTTTGGAACAGAGAGATCTTGTGCATAAACTAATGTTTTTAGTATATACAAATCCACTGGGATTGAGATTATTGCGATCTTAATATATCTATTAAGAAACCACACAAGAAAAGTAAGGTGGCTGCTTTAATGGCCCAGACCCTACATTTTTAGTATGACATATCTGCACTGTTCAGCAGCAGACCAGAGGTCTCTGATGTACCAATACCCAGTGGTTATGAAGACAGCAACAGCAATAACAAGAAGTTTATTAAAAGAGGGCAGAGGTCATGGCACTGTATGGGAATAAAAATGCAAAGGGCCTGTGAAGATTTGTTTTAATTGAACTACTAAAATGGAAAGATCTCTCTTTTTTTTAATGGTGGGAAAAATACCCTGAGCTTTAATCATGCTAAAGTAGAAGAATCTTTGTTTGTTCTGTCTAACAGAAAGGTCATCTGCTGCTTACTGACAAGGAAAGCATAGTGAATCTAATTATGGGGCTGGAGAAAGCAAGAAATATGGGTAAAGTGAAATACAGTGGTGGAATATAATTTTGTGCAATAAGTAATTAGTCCTTTCAACTTTGTTGTTTGTTTTGTGCTCCTTGACAGAGGTTAGGAGGAAGAGGTATATTTGTCTGGTTGGTTATACATGTGTTAGCAGTAGGTTTTTTTCTGAGTCTCTTTGACATCTTGTCTTTCTTAATGATTTCAGCCATCATAAATACAAACACAGCAGTGAGGGCAGGCATATTACTTTCTTATTTAGAAGGAAATGGTGTGGTCTAGTTGTCTCTGAAAACTTTTTCAAAGCCAGTTTTGCTTACAATGTAGAACAGCTGCTTTTATTTGCAAAATTGTATTTGCCTTTTTTTTTTCAGAATTAAGTAGAATGTGGGAGAAACTGATGCAGAAACCTCGTCTCCCAGAGGCAGCCGAATTTCAGACTGCCAAAACCTCAGATTACATAATCCAGCATGGGATTAAGTGGGGACCCCAGTGGGAGTAAATGATCTGCTGTTTGCCAAAACAGTCTCCTAATGATGACCCTTGGGTCCTTTCTGCTTCAGCAGTTTCCAGATGATCACATAACCTTTGAAAGGGGATAATCATTGATGATTTAGTGGGTGCTATATTGTTCTCTGTGATGTATGAAAGAAAGAAGAGAGCACTGATACTGTTTCCATTTAAAGTGCTGCTCACAAAGCCAGCAAATAAACTGTAAACACTGCTGAGCACACAGAATTTGGGTCATTTTATTTTCCAGCTAAAGAAAGGTGTCACCTGTATTGTGAATCCAAGGAAATGGGTGATGTTGTATACATGAAACGGATGGTACACGATGGGACTCGCTGCTCCTACAAAGACCCCTACAGCATCTGCGTGCGGGGAGACTGCTTGGTAAGCACCCTTGGGTGGCTCGTTAGCATTGTGGAAACAATTCAAATGGTAGTTGGAGTGTTTCTCTCCAAGAATGGTTATTTAAGTGGGGATAAAAACACTCTGGGCCTTTTGAGATTACATTAGGACTATTGTCACAATATTATGTGTGGTGTTCACGGTTGCGCTCACATTGCGTGCGACTCAATTCCAACAGCATCTACCTACACAATTAATTCCCCATGCAATATTTTAAGGTGAACTGTTACAATTAGCTTTCAGTGAAAGCTCTTTCTGTGTTGGGTTTTGCGGGGGTGGAGGGTAGGATGAAATATGAACGTGCAGCAGCTTTCAAGGAAAGCGGGGTTAAGATCTGACCGATGTGCGTTCTCTCCATATTTGATCAAGCTATTTTTAAAAAATCAATGACAGTTCCTCTACGCTGGGTCTACCACAGGTCATCTTTCAGCAGGATGAGAGGCTCCGATACAGCAAAGCACTTGTGAAGGTTCCTAACCTCTCATAGATGCTCTGATTCTCCTGGAATTTAAGCATCTGCTTTAAGATAAGCTCAGGCTTAAGAGATTTTCCTTAGCACTGCTGCTCCCCTTCAGTACGAGGACCACTTTGAAACATAATATCAAAATACCATCACCTAGTTGACAGTATTAAAGGAATTGGAAATAAAAGTTTTAAATTGTTTAGATGCTGGTCTTCCAGGCAAATCCTATATTTGGGGAGTTTTGGTTTTGATTTTTGCTAGCTCAGAGATCAGGGTTTTGGTATCTGAAGTCTCATTTGAGTCGAAGCTCAGATCAGTCAGAATGACTGTTTTTCTCTTCTGCTCACAGAAAGTCGGGTGCGATAGGGTCATAGGGTCCACAAAGCAGGAAGATAAATGTGGTGTTTGTGGAGGAGATAATTCCCACTGCAAAGTGGTGAAAGGGACATTTTCAAGAATACCAAAGAAACAAGGTCAGTAAATTCGGTGTGTTTTATCCTGGGGAATTCAGGGTATTTTGTTTGTTCTCTTCTGATGTCTTCACTTTCATGAAAAGCATCTCAGCAATCAGAAATAATTTCCAGTATCGCCAATTCTAATAAATGCTCTGGACTTTATTTTGAGACATGGCTAGAGTCTGAAGGTGTGAAAGCAAGACTTTTGCCAGTAATCAGGTGTGGCTGCTGAAATCAGGACTTGCATGTGCATGGGGAGGACTCACAGTGGTCCCGGTGGGGCCTTGTGCCCTGATCCGCACAGCTGAGGTTGCTGAACTGCTCAGTCCAAGTTCCTGAATTGCTGCAAGGATATTTGGTCGTCACTTAGTGTGAAACCAGGCCTTGCATGGTCTCTATGGGGGTCTGCAATAAGGCACTGGAAGCCTTCAGTAATGAGCCATTGTAGTCTGAAACTAAGTTTGTGGAGGACACTTGAGGACACTTAAGCCTTTTTTTTTCTTTTTTTTTTTTTGACTCAAAGCCTTTGTCCCTGTTGCCTTTCTTTACCTGGCATAGAGACATGATGGGAGTGGTGCTGAATTAGGTTCAACTTGCTTTCATATACTCCCATTTTAGCAAATACAATCTATTTAAAAGCCTAAGCCAGACTCTTCCTGTTTGCAGCATACTAACCAGTTACTCTCTTTTTAAATACTGCAATCAAGGGCACATTAAGATGTTTGAAATTCCTGTTGGTGCAAGACACTTACTTATACAGGAAACAGACGCCACCAGCCATAATCTCGGTAAGTATGCAACAAAAAGCAAAAAAGTTCAATGGCAGGATTTTTTCTGCTGTTTATTTTTGTTTGTGGAGCTTCACGACATGTGTTTGCACATTTGTTTACCCATTATCCTCCCACACCACATACCTCCTTTAAGTGCATTAAATTAGGAAACTTGTTTGGCAAGTTGATTTCCCCATGCTGTATTCTGGGGGGTCATAGTAAGAAGATTCCAGGATTGGCAAGTGCATGTGCAAAAGCTGCTGGAAGAGCTGCTGAATTATGTGCACGCAACAATGTCTGCGTGACCTTCCCGTGTGTCCCATCCTCAGCCGCGTCCCAGGCGCACGCGGAGCGCGGCGGGAGCGCTGACGCTGTTGCGGGTTCTGCCCCGTTGCTAATAGTGTCGATGTGAGGCTTCCCCATCCATCACACAGCTTAGAAAATAATTGAAATCCACTCCTCGCTGTGCCAGGTAATCAATGAGCAAGGGGGCTAGCGAGGGCGAGCGGGTTCGCAGCAAGGGGCTGGCTAATTCTGTCGTGAGTCGTTCGATAGAATTAGCCAGCCCCTTGCTGCGAACCCGCTCGCCCTCGCTAGCCCGCTTGCTCATCAGGACAAGGCATCCCTTCCATGAGTGCTTCCCTGCTGCTTCCGTGCAGCCTTCCCAAATCGAGCAACTCTCACGTGTGGACAGAGCTTAGGTTGGTGTGGGCTAAACAGTCCCCAGGGCAAGCGCACATCCCCACGAACCCCTCGGGAGAGCAGGGAGTTACAGCCTGGTGAGCAGTAATAGCCAAGAGGGAACTGAATCATAACCCAAAGGCTGCAGCCCTCTTGTAATTACATTTCTTATGTTGTTTCTAGCAATTAAAAACCGTGAAACGGGAAAATTCATTCTAAGCGAAGACAACTACGTGCCAGACTCCAAAGTCTTCATTGACATGGGCGTGGAGTGGGAATATCGGAATGACGACGATAGAGAAACCGTGCAGACCATGGGGCCTTTGCGTAACGGCATAGTTATTATGGTGAGTCAAATGAAAACCATCTTCCGTGGAACACAGCGTCGTAATGTGCTATAATGTATTTTAGATTCCTCTTGTGAATTGCAAGAAGACATCTGCTTTGGTTATAGGACAACAAGATGTATTTTAATTCCTTTCTCCTAATTCATTGCTGTGTGCAAGAGTTGCTATAGCTCAGGGTTGCGTGTTGAGCAACCAACTTCCCTGATGTTTTTTTGCAGATGGTCTATGTAAAGACTCTGCAACCTACTTATTTCAGCTGAGATGTGAGTCAAAGTGGTTCATATCAGATAGATTTAATAACTCCTCCTCCCTTCCATGTTTTGACAATGTATCCTGCAAAGTCAGATACCGGATCCTTATGCTTCCAGGCTCATGCTGTTAGGGCACAGCCAGTTAGAGAGTTCAAAAATCCTTCCAACTGTATTATTTTCTCATTGCTAACAGCAAATGATAGACTAGAACAAGGAGGGCTATAACGATTCAGAATCCTTCTGAAAATAACTTTAAGCTGCTGATCTACAGCAGCTGAAAATCAAAGAGGGAATAAAAATGATGTTTTCAAAGGACCAATATGTTATAATTTATGACACTGACTTATGTTTTCTTGCATGTGTCTTGCTGCGGTGTGATCACAAAACCTCTTTCTGAATAGTTTATTTTTATAACTTGATCAAGTAACAAGTTTCATAGAATTCCCAGGGTTGTCATAAGAATATTTTTCTTTTACAAGAAATAAAATACACTCTCCTCACCTCTTTCAGTTAATCTGTACATTTGAATTTGCTTTTTCTTTCAGTGGAACTACCCATTATCATTTTAGTATAACATTTCCTGCCTTTATGATGGAATATGGAAAAAATTTAGTTTTGTGAAGTCAGTCCAATGCTGGCAAGAAAAATCACTCTAAATCAACAACAGTCTTTCTTAATATGCAGTTTAGAAACTCCATGTCATAATGCTAGAGATACTTTTTCAGAAGGAAAAAAATGTGTTGAGTGCAGCTAAAAGATTTCAGTCCCTTTGGGAATGTTTTTTAATTTTTATCTGAGCCATAACGATTGCTATTTCACATTATCTCATATAACTTCTGGTATCAGTCTTTCAAATATTTTTCCCCCTGTGTCTATTTTGCTTTCTAGGTGATTCCTCATGGCATTGCCAAGATCTCTTTGACTTACAAGTACATGATCCATGAAGATTCCTTGAATGTAGATAACAACAATGTTTTGGAAGAGGACTCCGTGTCCTATGAATGGGCTCTGAAGAAGTGGTCCCAGTGTTCAAAGCCTTGTGGAGGAGGTAAAAATGCAAGAGCAGTGCAGTTAAACTTGATTAAGGAAAAACTGGAAAAGTGAACATCCTGTGACACAAGACATTAGTGAGACCAGAAGTGTGGGAGGGTTTTATTAGGCTTAAAATAAACAGATGAGTAAATAACATATGGAGTTAAAAATCTGACTAAAACGGCTCTTGGGGCAAATCTGGTGTGGCTCATTTCTGATTTATGTTTATGAAACTGAAAAATTGCACAAGTGTGCAAGATTTGGACAAGGGCCTCTGAAATACAAGGATGTCAACATGAAGTCACCCTAGGGCAGGCCCTTACTGCATCTTTTGTGACCTGTGCTGTGGACCTTGCTCTGTGAAAACAGGCCCTGTTTTGGGACCACTTGAGTACCCCAGTGCTCCTTGCTGCTCTTCAACAGAATGACACCCAGGCGTTAGCCCCCTTGGTGCAGCTGGGCAGGTTTACAGGACATTTTTGAAACCTTAGCAGTTGCTGTTCTTTTGATGATAGCCCGCAGTGAAATAAGGGGGATGAGCAGCCCTGTGTGCCATGCGGCGCAGCTCGCAGGGCTCGCGCAGCGCGTTCGCCCGCGCCTCCAGCCACGACCTTCCACGGCGCCCGCACAGCGTGAAACCAGAGTCCTGTGTAAGACCTCTTTGGCCTGAAAATAAGGGGAATTTCTGTCTCCAGGCTATCAATTCACCAAATACGGCTGCCGGAGGAAGGCAGACCACAAGATGGTTCACCGGAGCTACTGCGAGCTGATCCAGAAGCCGAAGCCCATCCGCAGAGTGTGCAACCTGCAGGAGTGCTCCCAGCCCATGTAAGCATCGCTGCCTCCCGGGCCGGCCTTACCAGCTAGTGCTTGTCAGCTGAAAGAAGGTGACTTAAACTTAATCCCTGCTTTTGCACCTTGACACATGGCTGCTGCCTGACTGTAGGGCTCCTAAGGACCTCTGTGCATCATTAGAAACCCAATAATGCAACTTTGTGTTGCTACTGGTTACATTCTGCTTGTGGAAATACTGCTCCAGCGACTGCTGGTTCCTATTACTTCTGACATAAGTTGGATTAGAAAGGAAGTGTTGTCGTGATCCAAACATTTGTGTTCAGCCCATCTTGAGGTAATAAAAAATAGACATAAATTCAGTTTATACCAGCAGATTTTACACAGTGTGAATTAACCACGTAAGAACAAATTTACGGTGTGCTACATAAGAAGAGCAATGACATATATCCTGTCAAATCCAAATCCTCCTAGAATTCACAGCATGTTTTTGGAGATGTAAACACTGGGAAAAATATCTGGCCAGTTTGATTTCTCTGGCTGTCCTCCTACGGTGCGCTAAGCCTATAGTACCGACGTCTTTGGTATACATAGTAAGTTATGGACGTTTCTATTCACAGTTTGCAGGTGCTTTTTTGACTGGCAGGAGATTAACCCTGTCACACACAGGGCTCACCTATTCCCCCTGTCGCTGCTGCAACAAGGAAGGAGTTGGTTGAGCTCAGCTTTTCTCTCTGGGGACCACGTCTAGGTTCCAGGAAGAAAAGCAAATAAGTGGAGCATAGCACACAATATTTCCTAACTGCCTTGCAAAAGAGATCTGAAAGAGAGAAAAGTCAAAGTGAAGAAACGATGCCCTGTAAACTCAACCCAGGTTTAACATTTATTTATTGGCACCGAAGCAATGACTTAGCGATCATATCTCAGACTCTCTGGAAAGGACTGTATTCTTCTTTCAGCCACAAATATAATTGGACCCAGGTACCACAAAGACTTAATAAGATCCTAAATTGTGCTTGGATTCCTGATTTTTTCAGTTGTCTCTGTTTCCACAGAATGTGATCCGAGTATTTTGCCCATGTTCATAGGAGAGGCAATTATTTTAGGGATTTCATGAAGCTTTGCATCCAGAACAACACTAATGTGCTGCTGCCTCACTGGTAATGGAAAAAAACCCTACATTTGTTTCAGGGATTGCCTTGGAATCTGCAGCTTTGCTCTGTAGAGCACTCGCCTTCTCTGCAGCTGTGTAATATCAGTAGGTGCAAAGACAGTTGTGTGAAACTGCCACTCTACTTCTCACTAAACGTGGGAGTGCAGTGCATTTTCTTGTGCCTATTTCTTATCTCTATCTAGAAACTGGATTTCTATGAGTACTTTAGGAGAAGCACTACAAACTCAGGATATTTCTTCAGAGTTTTTTTATTATTATTATTTTCTGTTTAAATTTAGCCCAAGAATCCTGTTTACATTAAACTGCTTCTCCCTTGCAGATCTCTGCACTCTGTAAATATTTATAGAGTACTGTATATATCTTTACTTACTTGATTATAACCAAGCTTTCAGTAGCCCTCATAAATTTCAGCTTGTCCCTGCCTGTCCTTGTAGCTGTAATTCTCAAGGTAGTTTTGATGATCAGGAAAGTTTTCATCCATGTCTCTTTATAAACCATAGGTGAGACTTTCCAGGGTCCAAATTGGCAAAAAATAGAGAGTTCAAAAACACATGAAGAACCCAGGCTTTCTGATTTTCAGTGAAACTTTACATCCCACCAAACCAAACCTTGATGATGCTGAGGACCCTCGTTCACCAGAGCTCAGCATGGACAGACCTGATGGTGTAGCTGGTGTTTGCTGGTGCTTTGCATGGCTAAGGATCCAGTCTATAGATTGTATGTGTAATATTGAAGTTGAAAAATTCTGCCAGATGCCATTATGGCAAAAAAAAAAAATGGCCCCTGGAAAGTTGTATCTAGAGTGAGCACTAACATGATATTTCAAATAGGAATTTTGTTTCTCTTCCTTTCCAAAGATCTGGGCCATCTAAGAAGCACTTGGCATTGTCCCTCTGGAGTGGATGGTGCTGTTTAGGTGCATGTGTGCAACAACTTAGGAGAACAGATCAGAGCTATTAATTGAAAAATGAGTCAGTCTGAAGTTCTGGATCTTACTGCTGATTGTCAATGATATTGTTAATTAGTCTCCTTAGAATGACTTAGTTATTTTCATTTCTTCTTCTTTTCAGAGATCAGGATCAGTATTGCCACCCTACTAAACTCACTGTTTAAGAGTTACAGTCCAGTGGACAGTTCAGGATCTAAATTGGGGGAAAGAATTTTACTTAGCAAACTGCCTTAATCCACGAAATATTCTCTTTTCACTAACCCAGCTGGGTGACAGGGGAGTGGGAGCCTTGCAGCAAGACTTGTGGCAAGACAGGATACCAGGTGCGCTCTGTCCGCTGCATCCAGCCGCTGCACGACAACACGAATCGCTCCGTTCACACCAAGTACTGCAACAACGACCGCCCGGAGGGCCGCAGACCTTGCAACCGGGAGCTCTGTCCAGCACAGTGGAGACTGGGGCCCTGGTCACAGGTCAGTCACCTTCTGGAGGCTTCGAGCAGATAAGTTTGTATGAAGCAGGGCAGATCTTGGAGAGCTTATTCTGTGCTGGCTGAACTAATTCCCAAGCAGGCGGTGTAGCGTTTCCTCTAGTATTTAGCAGGAATTAAGTTAGAGAAGTAGTACTGAAACCGTCAGTAAAGCCAGCTGTGGGTTCACAGTTAAAGACTAACTTCTTGACCACTGTTTGCCAAGGGTGACTCGAGGGTAACCGGTGCGTGTCCTTTCCAGTGCTCTGTCAGCTGTGGCAACGGCACGCAGGACCGCCAGGTTCTGTGCCGCACCAGGGACAACGTCGCCGGCTTCTGCAAAGAGGATAAACCAGAGACCATCAGGAATTGCAGACTACCTCCATGTCCCAGTAAGTATACACTGCTCACTTTGAAAATCACCACTGGGTGCTTCTATCTGAAAGCGTTTACTGAACTCCTGCTCATGCATGAAGCTTGCCTGGGTGGCCAGTTCAGCCTGGGCTGGGTTTCAAGCAGAGTTTACAAATGTGGGCTCTTGTGCAGCTGCTGGGCTTCCTGGGCACGTGTTGTTTCACGCTCACCATGGGAAGCACCACCTGCCACAGGCTGCCAACAGCACCCATGGGTGAGAGGCACTGCTCGAGTCCAGCCTTGCACCCTCAGGAAATGCCAGGCTTGGTGAGAAGAGCCAAATGGGTTGTGGCTAGTCAAGGTCATCGTGGGCAAAGAGGCCTCTCTGCTTCACCCACCACCAGTGACATTCACAGGCTTCTCCTCTATTCTTCAAGGTTTCATCTTCAAGCTAATAATAAATTTATTCCTATTTAATCCAGGACACCAATGCCTTCTTAGCCTTTCTGCTGTTTTCAAGTGATACTCCTGAGGTCATTTTACATGATTCTGTTGTTAAGTGATTCATTTATTCTTGATGTATTTGTCAGTATAGCTTTTGATTCCTAATTAATTAGAACCTAGCTGTCAATTATGGTCTCCAATACTAAAGTTTAAAAAGAGACAGTGCAACTAAGCTTAGCCTGGATGCTTCTCAGCATATATTTAACATTGCTTGCTGGAAGTAGTGCCTGGCCTTCGTGTGGCCTTCAGTGTTGGCTGTCAAGCACGGGACACAAATTGTAGCAAACTACCCCTATCTACTCCTTAAAAAACCTCCTACACAGCTGAGTTATCATCCTTCCCAGGGGTGCTGCCCAAGGTCACTTGTTCTGTCAGTTTATCCTGTTCTACCAGGTAAAGTACTTAATGCTAATGTATATTGTGTTACATCTTTATTTTCTTTCTTCTATTCAAGGAAACGTTTCCGATCCTTCAAAGAAAACCTATATGATACAATGGCTGTCGAGACCTGATCCAGACTACCCCATCCAGAAAATATCTTCAAGTAAAAGACCCATTTATAACTCTGCCTTTGCCCTTAAATGCATGCCACATCGAATGTGGACTTTGCCTTTTGCTCTTCTCCTCTCTCTATGCGGAAAATTCCCTTGACTTTGCCAAGTTTAAATCTTGGGCTGAATCTTCTTTTCACACCGGCCTTGGTGCTCGGTGTCTTTCTTCTCTGGAGCTTGTGTAGCACTGGTGGTGGAGGTCTTGAAGTGTTGGCTGTGTGAAGCTGGATCTCCACAGTATGTTGCAGTCCTGGGAGCTGGGACCAGTTTGCTTGTTGCTTGGTGATGGTGAAAAAAGGCTCTTACTGGTTCATGATGCTCAGTTTGACAGCAGAACTGAGAACTTATTGTGAATGTGATCACATCACAATAATGACACCTTGTAGTGCTAAAGTTCTCCTTTATCTAAAGGCCCTAAATCTCATAACTGTCTGGTTTCAGTTTCCTGACAGGGTAGTCTGTTGAACAAGAGAATTTATTCATTCCATTTTCCTTTGCGGTGCCCTTGCTTTACTCATCTTTGCTGCTCTTTTTTACTCCTGACCTTAGCCTTTGTGTTTGCAGGCTGTGGAGGGCTCGCTGACACCAGGAGCTCCATTCCTGTTGCTACTTTAAGTGCTGCTACTACGCTGGCCGCTCTTGCCAAACTCCTGTTGGTGTTCTGAAATATTTTTTCCTTGTGAAAAGCTGCATTTGTTTTTTCCCTTCACACAATTTTTGCCAGTTTTGCAGTACTTTTTCTATAGAAACGAAAACAAAGCAGAACAGACATGTCCATGCTGGTGGTGTGTGCTGGTGTTTTTGTTAACTTGGTTGAGGCAATATGACATTTTCATTGACGACGATGTCTGCAGCTGCTCCACAAGAGCTCTTTATACTCATTGCATCTTTGGTCTTTTTTCACCATGTGCATGTCTGACTTGCCTGGTGTGGTTGCGTGTGTGTGTGCGTGTGTGTGCTCTATAGATGTGTCAACTGGCAAACATAACAGTGTGAACTACTACAGAATTACCTCAATTTTTATTGCTTTTTTTTTTTGGCTTAGAAGAAAAATTTTAGAAAAAATGCCTTAATGTTAAAGTGTAAATGGCATTAATTTACCAGATCCAGCTTTAAATATAAACAGTACACTGGTATCTTGGGTTAAGCATCTTACAGAGTGGTTTTACTTGAATGATAGCTATCAGAAGGCAGTTAATTTAATGTGAGGTTAATTTGCACAGTACATAACCATGTCTTCATAGAGATGAGATGGTTACCAGACTTACTGACCTTTAACTGGCATTGCTGCTTCACCTTACGTGTTTGTGTTGAAGGTTTGGAGTTCACAAATCTTAAAACTGTTTGTGACATGCAGTAATAGTAAAAGCATATCAGTATATAGACAGCAGTCTTGGAGCAGGTTGCTACCTTATTGCATTGATCATATTCTTTAGAAAGGTGGCATTTTTGAATCTTTGGATCTTCAACAGTGTAGCACTTCAAACTTGTCATTATCATGTGATCACATATTTAAATTTTGCTGTTAATATGATAATTTCTTGAAACATGTTAACAATTTACATGACAAGGTGAAAAAGCAAAGACACGTATCTGGCACTGAATACTGTTATGTAAAATAATTGGTGTTTAACTGTATAAATATATTCATGACTGTTAACTTTAAATAGACAAATGTTTAGTGATGTTTCAAGAGATGGGTGGCTATAGAGAATGGTGCAATAAGGTATCTGGGCATTGTGCACTATGTCTATATGCACTTTGGTTTATCAGGGATATTTTATTAGTGTTTTGTATGTATTTAACATAATATTAAAGATGTGCCAATTCAGTTTGCTTTTCAATATTTTTTTATGAGACTAATGTGTACCAAAGTGACTGTGAAACTGATTTATTTTTTTCTTACTGATGTTTTGAAGATATACTTCCAGTCTGTCATGCATACTGCAAGTAAAAATAAATAAAAGTTCAGCAAATCTGGATATTTTGGTTTGCATAGCGGATAAAAAATTCATTCTGACATTCAGAAATGACAGAGATGAAGATTTATTTATATAACTTATCAGATGTCACTAAACATATTACATAATGCAGTTTGATTTTCATTTATTTTTAGGCTTGATTTTACATATTTTTGATAGAAAAAAGGCATTTTTCTAAAGGTGCTTTTAGTAATACTTACATAGCCAGGAGCAGATCTGCCTTGCTGAAGCTGCATTTAAATGCAATATCCCTTGACTTTAATTTTGCAAGCCATGTGGAAAACTTGCATTAAAGCAAAGGAACAAAGGCAAAATGTTCAAAGGGGCCACAACATGGTGTGTAAAGAATATATACAGCTGTATAGGGGCATGCAGTCCTTTTGTATAGTATGGTGCTTGCAGATACCTATGGTTTCCGATTCTTAAAGACTGATGTGAAAAAAACCCAGTCCAGAACCCTGTTAGTGTTGCTGGGTTCTAAGGAAATAGGTGCTTTTTATCTGGCAGCGTCTCATTTTAGCAGTTAAAAACCATGGAAGTGAATTGACACATTTGAAAACAAGAGCCAGAGTCTTGCTTTTCTGCAACAAATGCATAAGACCTGAATAGAAGGCAAGAAGGTATTTCCAACTCCATCAGCCAACGCTAGAATTTTTAAGCGAGAACAATAACTTTATTTTAGACTGCTATGTTTGCCAATTAAACACTTGCAGTGCCCGGTAATGTGAAGTGAGGATGGATGAAGGGCTGAGGCAGTGCCCAGCAGCAGAGGAGCTCCCAAAATGCCTCGACTTGAGTGTCCTTGTAGCGGGTACGCGCTGGAACCAGGGGGTACCTGGGGTTAGGCTAGTCCTAGTACTAGACTCTTAGGAAGGGCAGCAGAGGGTCAAAGTGATTGCTTTTTTGGTCACTAATCACGCCAAGTGTCGCTCAGTCTTCTGCCTATCTCCTCAGTGCTCTCGTCTCCTCTCCAGCCCTCTGCCCCCTCTTGCTTTCCGTGGAGGCTGCGCGTTGGGATTTCTTCTTCCCTGCGGTTCCTGCGCATTCCCAGCTCCATCCCTTCTGTTTTGAGGAGCAGAAGCTATGGAGCGTGCACGTAGGCTGGAGGACAAGCAGCTTTCCCTCCGACGAGGCTCCTAACCCTTTAGCATCCATCTGCCACCTCTCCATGTGAGCCTCTGCCTCCGCTGAGCAGAAATCACAAGCGCTCGAGTCATCTCTGATGAAGCTTCATTTAATGTTTCTCAGAAAATAAAACAATATGGCCAGTTCCCTTTTAATACCCTACCCTACATTTTACTACATGCAGTCCAGCAAGCTCAGGATCTGGCTTAATACCTGTATTATAATGCATTAAAAACAGATTGTCATAAAGGCTAGTCACGGCTTCAAGCCTATGGATTATCATTCTTGCCCTTTTGTTACAGTTTTTCACTCAGTGACGCAAAGAACAGGGCTGTGCACTGAGGCTCCCTGTCATTAGTGTGTTGCCTTGCTCTGTCCTGCTCGAGTTTGTCATGCTAAAGATATCATCTCCCTTTGAGGAGAAAAAGGTTTATGCTAAATATGCCACTTTTCTTGCAAGCAAGAGGAATGTCCCCACAGTGCTGCCATTTTCTGGCTGCAGACTGAAAAAAACAATCGCTTGAATGGAAAATGGATTAAATGCTGAGAGTTACCCAGTCCCTGTAGAGATAAGGCTGGACTTTCTTAAGGGTCAGGGTTTTTTTTTTTATATATAAATAAAGCCTGACCGGGGTTACTCATTGTTAGACTGCGTTAAAAGGAGTAATGGAAAAGATGAGGCTT
Organism: Tinamus guttatus; assembly: GCF_059628265.1. Lineage (NCBI taxonomy): Eukaryota > Metazoa > Chordata > Aves > Tinamiformes > Tinamidae > Tinamus > Tinamus guttatus. Next base: position 4,136,881 of record NW_028289244.1, on the reverse strand, counting down.
ATTAGTATAAACGGGGGTGACTTACGGGGGGCTTAATGCAGCATTTGGCAGCAGCACGGCCCTGTTGGCGTGTTGAACGTCAGGCCACGGCAGGACCGCGCGTCACCGGGCTGCATTGCAGAAGGCAAAGGCCGAATCAGGCTGCTCAGGGCTAGAGCACACGCAGGGCCGATACGCAGAATTCGGGTCAGGTTTGCATACGCTGGATAAGCCAAGTTTCACATTTAATTTTAAGCCTGCTTTTCCTTCTCAAGGGCTTATTTGCTGGTTTCCCGTTGCACTTTATGTATCAACCCCCCGGCCCGTTGCCAGAACCTCAGTTGTGCTTCTGCGGAACACCAAGATGCTCTTTATTTATCTGTTCCCTTTTTCTCTTGCAGAAGATCATTGTCAAGGAGACAAGTCGATGTTTTGTCGCATGGAAGTTCTCTCGCGTTACTGTTCGATTCCTGGTTACAATAAGCTGTGTTGCAAGTCCTGTAATATGTACAGCAACGTAACAGAGGAGGTCAACGCGACTGATTCCAACATAAATAAGAATAATGTCATCGAGGAGGAGTTCCTGACAACCCTCAGCACTCCCGTGGCAGTTTCCCCCACGCAGGTTGCCACCAGTTCACCTCTCATTTCCAGAACAACTGCATCTCCTTCCAACGCAACCGAGGAGCACCCGGAAATTAACGCAGTGGATGTTCCCTATAAGATTGACGGGCTGGATAATGAAGTATCCCAGCACAACATCATTACCCAGAGGAGGATACCTTATGAAAGGACAAGGAATCAACGAATTCAAGAGCTGATTGCTGAGAAAATGAAGAGAGAGACTCTTAGAAAAATAAATTAGAGTGGAAATACGGCACATGCAACGTTTTTCTCTTATAGAGATGGTACCAACATCATAGTATTGCCCATATCATAGAGACTAAAAATGGGGAAAAATCAAAGTGGTGCTATGGCGGAAATGCCACATTCTAAAGTCTACTCTAAATGGGGACAGATTGTTTCAAAAGTGCTGATCTAAACACTTTGATGGCTAGGTTTACAGGGTACGGTAGAGTATTAGTGCAATATCGTTACAGCATTTCACTGAATCCAAACGAGCCGTAAAACCTAGGCCAGGCTAGCAGGATTCTTGTTGATGGGCTTTTTGAGTTCTTCTCTGCCTGTGTAAAACTGCTTGGGAATAGTACTGGGAGTTCTATTTAGGATGGAGGAAAACAGTCCCAAGACCAAATGAATCCCCTTAGCAGCGACGAGCAGGTGGTCAGCTCTCCTGTGATGCTCCTGCACATGGCACGAAGCCGGGTGCTCACCCTGCTCCAGAAGGTGCTTAGGGACATGCCAGGCTCTGGGTCTGCTTGGGGCTGGGCATGTGCTTACGTAGCTTTCTTAACCAGGTCTGCATAAGGAAATATATAGGACATTCTGTAGCCATATATTTATGTGTAAATGAAAAATCGATGACCAATAGTTTGCATATTGCCATAAACAGTTTTCAAGCATTCTTCTAGGCACTCAAATAGGTGCAAGACACTTAGTGTTAGGGTAGAGCCAGCCAACGCGGACTGACAGCACCCTGGTCTCTCTGTTTACAAGCATCCTTATTTTTGATAGTCTTTAAACTCATCTAATACAGCATCCTCAGTGATCTTGGTTGGTTGGTGCTTTTTTTTTTTTTTGGTGCATATTTTTCTTTCCTACCCACATGCTGTTTAACTTAAAAATGACTGGATTCTTGGTGCCTTTTCTTTGGTGCTTTGTGAAGAAAACTTTTTTTTTCTTTCCCATAGTACAAGGTGATTTTGGAGGAGATTGTTTCATGTTCTTCCTTTCCTTAGGACAACTTTATTGGTGCAAAGGTGAGCAGTTGTTCGCTGTGCTCACACACTCATACACTCACACACCAGGTCTGCTAGAAACTTAAAGACGTGTAAGTCGACAACCCTTTGAGTACTCCATCTCCCTCAGGGTCACCGTGATTTTCGTAGGTAATTTTGGTTACTCAGAGACTGGGAGACAGCTTCAGATCGGCTCTTTTGCTTCAGGATCGATGTGTGCTGGAGTTTCAGAGGACTGCCAGTGTTCATTGCCAGGATTATTTCAATATTTCACTCTGAGGGTAAGACCATCTCATTCTCCAGCTTCTCGTGAGCCTGAGCTGTTCTTTGCCGGAAGCAGAGCCAGTTTTAAGCCTGTATCATCATATGATTGTTGAATAGGTGCTAAATTTCCAGCAACGTGTAAACTCTTGGCCTGGCTGCTAGCAGAGAGCTCCTGAAGTCTTGCAAACATCATGGCTTGGTGGACTATCCCGTTCCCACCTCCAAACATGCTGAAAGGGTTCGGAAAAAGGAGGGGGGAGCCTGCAGGAAAAGCAGTCATGGCCACATTGAGATGCCCAGCTGTGCAGCCAGGAGTCTTCGGAGGACAGGAGCCTGATTCAGCAGAAATAATGTATGAGAAAGAGTAGAGAAGGAGCGTGCTGGGTGGTGGGACAGCCTCATGTTGCCTTTCTTGCAGAGGAGCACGGCGATGGACGCAGGTGTTTTGCAGCTGCTCAGACACTGTGCAGTGACGGGAGTTAAACCGAAGGGTACGAAGAACAGGCAGTGAAACAGGACTGAAAAAGTCAGGAGTGCTAAGAGACACCTCCTGGGCCACGATCGCTTGTCTCCAGCAGCCGTGTCGCCAGATGTGAGGGCGCAGACAGTGCAAGCACTGGGACACACGGACAGCCCCGGCCTCCGCGAGGCCTCGGCAAGACCTCCTGTGCCTTCCTACACTCCCCTGTGCTAACAGGATGCTGCAATGCAGAGAAATGTGTTTTGGATTTAGAAGGTGAAACTAAAGCCCCACAGCCCAGCAGCTCTGAGCACAGCGCGGTTAGGGCAGTTGCAGAGGGAGGACCCCACCTCGAGGGGCCTTTTCCCCCAGGCAAAGGGCACCGATGCTGAGCTGGCTCCTGCCCTCGCTTGTCCCCATTCCCGGTGTCCGGATGGCTCCAGGCTGATCCGCAGGCAGCCGCAGCCTCGTGCAGGGGGATTTGCAGCTCCCGCGGACGTGGCCGACGCAGGGACGGCGCAGGGTCAGGGCACAGCTGGGTAGAGGAGAGCGATGGGCAGCAAGTACCCACGGGGGCTCTTTTATGTGCCACTTATAGGTAAGAAAGGAGGGATTCGGCACCATTCCAGCTGCTGCACGTGCAAATCTGGCCATGAGAGCAGCGAGCCGTGCCGGGGCTCCCAGGATAGCTGCTGGAGATAGCTGTATGGAGTAGCTCTTGCCTTCCTTGCACAGCTGTGATTCTTCCTTTCCTCTTCAGGTTATTATCCTGCTTTTAGGTCTAAGGGCAGTATAAATGAACCGCAGCCCCAAGACTTTGTGTAGCTAGAAGCATGTCTTAATTGTGTGACCAGTTTAACGGGAAGAAGTGACCAAACCCAAGGACGGAGAAGGGCTGTGGCGCAGGGTTGTGTGGGTGGCTCTCTTCAGCTCTCCCACGTCCTATTTCTGATACATCCTGTGACTCTGCGTCCCTTCACCGGCTCCCCGAGGGCTGCTCTTTGCTGTAGGCTCCTTGTAAATCTTCATTCTCTCATTCTGATCCTATATTGGCTCAGGAGCTGGTAAAAGTTTGCCATCTGGATTGTGCCTTGGTTTACTCGCTAGGACTTGCTGGAGAGCCACTGCTCCTACTTTCAGAAGCCCACGATACCTCATCTAATAGTGTCTCTTCTTCCTTGGTATCTGGAATAGGTTTAGCCCAAGAGGGCATGCGAAGAAATGCCAGCTGAGAACTGCCCATGCTTCAAACACTGCCTCGCAAACGGGCTGTTCTCTCCGGAGGACTCCAAGTGAGCGAGCAGGGAGGGAGGTGGAGCTGGTGCAACCTCACGTGACCTTTCTGTATTTCAGAAATTTCAAGCAGAAATATTTCAGGGTAGTTCAGGCAGTGGCCAGCACTGCTGTGGGCACTAGGCCTGTGGCCCTGGGCCACCTGAGAGCCCCAGCACAAGGGTGACCCACGAGGGTGGGCTCTGGCGCGGCCTGGACGCCACAGGCTGAACGTGTTGGGCTCTGTCTGGGGGTCATCCACGCTGAAGGACTTGCTCCTTTTTCAGTCCCATCTTTTAGAGGATCTCACTGGACTGACTTCTGACTATTCTTAATTCCAATGAATGTTTTTCTAGCTGTTATCTGGGGGACACTGGAATAGCAGGTGAAAGAGAAGCTCCACCGTAGGTTGCTGAAGCCAGTGAGGTGCTGCTGGGCGCAAAGTGCCCCTTGTGGCACAGCAGCCACCAGGGCCACCAGCCTTCTCCACACAGTCCCTTTGCACAAGCAGAAAGTCTCTCCTCACACTGGCAAAGCTTTTCCACATTGCTTTCGTATCTCAGAAGATGTTTTGGAGACATTCCTCAAGATAGCAGGTTCCAAAGGTGTCACCCCATTTCACCTGCTGAAACCTCAGAGCAGAGCTCAGCTGATACAGGAAAAAGCAACCCGAGGCAATGGAGGGGGTGGTTTGTGCTCACCTGAGCTTTGGTCCTTCTCCTGCTGAGGAATTTCTGGGTCAGCTGAACCTTAGACAACTGTTTTGTCCTTCCTACAGAGCTGTCCTTGGGTAAAAGCATTGTCGTAGTTTGCCTCCTTCCATTTTGCTGTTGCCCAGGTACTGCATTTACAGACATTATGAGCAGAGAGTGGTATTTTAATTTAACTTAATCCTCAGAAGCTAAAGAAAGCAGATTTATGAGCAAATTGATTTATGAGGAAATTGATCCTACAGAGACTGCTTGATCTGAGAGCTGCAGCAATGTGGCCCCATTAAGCAATGCATTTTCTGACATACAAGTACACAACTTTCTAAAAAATCATTTTTCTGTTTATCTAGACTTAAAATCCAGGTGCCAGCCCACACACATCCATATAAAAAAAGACCCCAAACCAATTCTATTTCTTTTGACTCCAATCTGCTTCATTTTTTTTCAGCCACATTCCTTTAAAATTTCTGTAATTTCTTACAGAGGCATCACTTTTTTCTGTTAACATATTCATTCAATATTTAGGGTCTCACAATATCTACATAGATGCTTTCAGATATTTTGAGAATTCTATAAATGGTGCTTTACCAGTACTCAAAGGGGTTCTATGTTTTATTCTATTATGTAGTGCATTTAATGTTTTATTTACTCACCTACAATGCACAGTATTAGCTATGTTCATCTGAATATCTATATGCGACTTCCATTCACTTACATATGCCTTAACAGAAATTGCAATAAATAGCCATTTCGTGTATATTAAAAATGTATATACAAATTAGAATCTTTAATTTTATAATTTATTAAATTTAAATGTCTGTGTCCTTTTGCAAAGTGTTTGACTTGTCCCTTTGCTTTTTTTTCATGGACATAACAGGGTGCAGATATGCTGGGAGTGGGGAGGAACAACACGGAGCTTTAGCCTCCAAATCAGCTCAATTTCCCAAACTTCACCTTGGGTAGTTAGGAGTGGGAGGTACTTGCTGCAGAGTCCTATGTTCCTGTTGGACCATCCATGATTCAAGACCAAATATTATGAAGTGATCAGACCAAAACCTTGGACAATAACTACATAGAAATTCATCACACTTATTTAAACCCACGTGAGGTTCTCATCCCTTAATTTCTGCCCTAATCCATGCTGGGTCACACAGCGTCTTTTTAAAAGACAATGTTATTTGGGCTCATCAGCTTGGGACTGATGACAGATTTTACTTTACAGGGCCTGGTGATAAAATACTTGCTGCTTTCCATGAAATCCTTTTTGCATGTGCTTTCCTGCCCGAGCTGGGCTGCTTTTAAAACAACATTGAATCTCTGCCATCTAATAGAGTTTTGTTGCTTGCGGATGTGAAAGCTCCCACACGGATCAATCATTTGTGCTTAGCACACGCAGTGCTCCAAGTGCTACGTGTCTTTGTGCAGGTAACTTCCCGCCTCAGCATTATCAGTACGAAAATGCGAGTTTAAACGCCCTGCTAAAACCCAGGTTTTGGTTTTTTACATAGTTTCCGATCTGCAGCCGTGGCAAGGATCACATTGAGCAGCTTTGGGGTTCCTGAAAGTCTTTATGAAGCTGATGTTTTTGAGTCACCATCCCAAGGCCGGAATAAAAGCAGCGCTTGTTGGTGCCTGGCCGGGATCCCGCCTGCCGTTGCCTCTGGGGCCCAGTGCGGCCCAATACTCTGCTCTGATGGGTTATTCCCCCCACAGATGTGAGGTGTGGAGAGACATCAGCTCCCGGACACCCCGAGGGCAGCCCGTCCCTGCTAAGGCAGCCGGCTGCAGTGGCAGCTGCTACTGCTGCTGGCGAGCTCGGAAAAGTCTGCATAGTTTGCACTAGAAAAAGATGCCTATTTTAATTATTTTCCGTACAATGCCAAGGACTTGGTGTTTGCAGGATGGCAGCATTTGCAGCTGCGGAAAGGGCATCTCCAGCTGCACCCCGGGCGCCGCGGGCTCCCGCATCCCTCCGTGCTGGAAAAGCTGCAGCCCCCTTGGCCTTTGTTCTTTGTGGGCAAAACAAGGAGCTTCCAGGAGCAAAACAAGGGATTCCCCCGGACACGGCTCTCCCCCAACCCTCGCTCCATCCCGGTCCCTTCCGGAGGCTCCGGGCCTTTCCAGCTACGCGTTTTGCAGCCCGGCTGCCGCTAGATGGTGGCACCGTACAGCAGTGCGGATATGAGACCGGCGCCGGGAGAGGCCCTGGCTCCGACGCGGGCGCAGCCGGCACCGCAGCCGGCACCGCAGCCGGCACCGCGTCCATCCGCAGCCCGGCACGGCCACACGGAGCCCACGCGGCGCCACGGACACACAGACCCCGTCAGGCTGAATCCGGAGCCGAATGCTGAGCAAGAAGCTTGCAGCAAATCTGTCCTTCAGCCAAATGGAGTCCGTGGTCCGTGTGCAGGTGCCTGGCGTGTTCTGGAGGTGGTTTGCAATTAATGACACTGTCCTGAAATGTGTTATATTAGACTTATCCCAGTTATTTGGGGTGCTGGGAGGGTCGCTGAGCAGTATGGGGCAGCAACAATGACAGTTTGCAAGAGAAAATTGCTATGTATACATATAAAAATATATATGTACCTAGATATATAATTATGTATATGAATATATACACATATATATAAGTATATATATCTAAAGGATGAAAATTCCAGAGCCTGAGCAATGAACACAGACATCTCCTCGTTGGGAGCTGGAGCGGCGCGCACGCCCGTGCACGGCCCACACCTGCGCACGGCCAAACCTTGATGCATTTGTGGTCTGGGCTTTTCCACGTTGCGAGAGGAGGACGGAGCACCCGGCAAGTTCAGGCCCTTCTTGGGCCACCAGCAAAGCCGGAGGCAGCTCGGATGGGAGCCAAGCTCAACCCCGCTGAGCAGCCCGGTGCGACCCGCTCGCTGCAGCCCCGTGTGTGTCACTCCCTGCTGAATGTGGCACCCGCCGGGGAAACCTCGTCCTCACGGCCCAGTTTCCTCAGGGGAACCAGCCAGAATCATCACAGAGCTGGTTGCATCCCCAGGTTCACGGGACACATTGCAAGGGGACTGAACCGCTGCAGGATTCAGACGCTTGGGCTGTTGTTGGGTGAATTTTTCGCAGTCGAGGTGTATGTTTATAAAAAGTGAAATTAGGGGTGGGCAAATCCCTGCAACGTTGTGCAGGGCAGAGCAGCCACAGCCAAGCTGCTGCTCTGCAGTAGGAGTGTGTTTTACTGAGAGCACCCGGGGGGCAACTGGTTTTGGTATCCATCCAGGGCTCCTTGAGACTGACGTTTTCTTTAGCTGAACATCAGCAAACTTCAAAAAGCCCCCCAAAAAGGGAACTGCCTGTTGCACCTTGCAATTCCTGCTGTGAAACTGCTTTAAGAGAGGATTTCCCCAAACTGGAAGTATTCAAAGGGAAAAAAAAAAAAGAGAGAGAGAGAGAGAGAAAAAGCTGATAAAAACAAAGAGTAACTCCCTGCTATTCTCAGGTAAGCTGTGCAGAAATAACAACCCGTGTTTCCATCGGCAGCTCCTGCTGCGGGTTCCCGCGGCTGCTCATCCCGAGTGACCTCGGGTCTCATAGACCGGGAGCCCTGGCTCACTCGGGGCCATAAATAGAGGCCTGTTGAGCAGCGCTTCCTTCACAAGTTCTCAGGAGAGACCTGGGGCAGTTTTGCAGAGAGACAAACAAGCTTTCAAAGGTGCAACTTATTTTTTTGTTTGTTTTTAATTAATGCTTTTGAGCAGCCACTTGAGGCAAGAGAAAACAGGAGGACTGTGGTTGAGTTAAAAAAAAAAAAAATCCTGTAAACTATATTTGGATAATAGCAGCTTGCTTTTTTTTAATGATGCTTTTTAAGAATCGCTATTTTGGGGGGGGAAATCATGAAGGACATAAAAGGAGTTTGCAGAGATGTGGTGCTGAGCATCCAGGCCCGGGTATTAGCTGTTGTCAAGGTGCTTTCTGAGGATGGTGTTTGGAAATAAAAGCAATAAAAAAAATAAATAAAAACTTTGGGTGCAAAATGACAATCCCCACCACCCCGCCCAGCCTGCCCTGTTGTCTCCAAGAGAGGCTACAGCAGGAATGCTGGAGTTAGTTGCACTAAAAAGCTGCAAAGCCAGGAAAACCCTTGATTCCAGAGGCCCCGGGGAGAGGTCTCGGTGGGGATGCGCAGCTGCAGCCTCAGCAGGAACCTGAGCCCTTCCGATCCTCTGGCTAAATAAACCGGGATGGACCCGGCCGTGTGGATGCTGGACACGCTCTCAATGCCAACAAACCCACCCGCGTTCCCACGCGCGGCACCGCGGAGCAGGGCTGGGAGCTGCCGGCCCTGCCTCGCCGGGGCCATTTTGCCGCTCCGGTAACACGTGGCGCTTGTGGAATCAGGGCTCTCCGGCAGGGAAGGCAGCCAGCGGGGCTATATTTAGCAGCGACAACAAACCAGGCAGCGGGATCAGCTGACTGGGAGCAGCGAGGCCGGAGCGCGGCGGGCGCCGAGGAGGCACCGCGGCCGCGGGAAGGCGCCGAGCGCGGAGCCCTGCGGCTGCCACGGGGAGCGACGCGGGTAAGGAGGAGAAACACAGAAAGGGGGCGATGCCGAAGCTGGAATTCAGAGGGGAGCTTTGTCGGGAAAACTGCTGGCTGGGGAGCAGGGCCAGTCCAGGGCTTCCCAAGGAGGGGGAGCTGCAGCCCCGCCGGGCAGGGGGTTCCTGTGCGAGCTCCCGGGGACGGCCGCACCGAGGGGGACGGACGGACGGACGGACGGACGGAGGGAGAGGTGACCCCGCTGGGGGCTCTGCCTGCGCGGGGGCGACGCGGCTGCTGCACGGCCAGGTGACCCCCACCCAGGCCAGAAAGGCTCTGCCCATTGCAAGAGTTTTGCAGGGACCCGGGAATTTCCTTTCCTCCTGGAGCAAGGCCGGGCTACCCGGGCTCGGGTAATAATTCACGTTCTCCTGTGTCAGCCTGTCCCTGCGCCGTGAGCCTGGGGCTGCTCCTGCAGCGCCGGTGCAGCACGCGGGGCCGGGACCCACCAGCGCTGCAAGGTCCAAAACGGGAGAATCCAGCCGTTTTAATATGCTTCAATAAATGAAAAGGAAGGCACAAATGGAAGAAAGGGATCTTTTTTTAAAAAGGCCAGGCTACAGGGTTGTTTCTGGCAGAATGTGATGTAAACAAAGCATAGAGAATCATATTTTAAGAAAAAAAAAAATCCTTAAGTTAACAAAGGCGGCAACATGAGATGTTAGTCAAAAAGGCTCCTGTTCTGCCTGACTAGGAGGGAGAGAGATGGAAATCCAGCCTAGAAAGAGTTGGGGGTAACTGTTTAAAGGGCATGAATTAATCTGCCTTGAGCCGTCAGGAGCAATCAGAGAAGGATCCAGCAATCCACAGCCACGAGCTGCAACGAGCCCATGTGGCCAAGCAGGCCAGGGGTGTCCTGGGGTGCAGCAGGAGGCCGAGGGGATGATCCTCCTCCTCCACTCAGCCCTAGGGAGACCAAATCTGGAGTCCCGTGTCCCAACGAGAGGGATACGGAGCTCCTGGGGAGCAGCAAAGTGCTACTAAGATGATGAACATCCCTCGCACGAGGAAAAGCTGAGAGGGCTGGGACTGTTCAGGCTGGAAAAGAGAAGACTTGTCCAGAGAAGGGGGGGATCTTATGACTGTGTATAAGTATCTGAAGGGAGCATGTAAGGAGGATGGATGTGCCCAGCAATAGGAGACACCTGAAATACAGGAAGCTCCCTCTGAACAGGAGGGAAAATTTCTTCGCTGTGGGGGTGACTGAGCACTGATCGAGCTGCCTGGAGAGGCTGTGTTTAAAGGGCATCTCCAACCCTGGGGACACTCAAAAGCTGGACACAGTTCCAGGCAAGGTGCTGTGGGTGACCCTGCTTGAGCAGGAAGACTGGACTAGACAATGTCCAGAGGTTCCTTCCGACCTCAGCGATTCAGTGACTCTGTGATAACTGAATTTCGGAACCACTGGATGAAAACGAACACATTTGTACGTTTTTATCTCCTGCTATTTCTGGACTTATAAAACAGAGTAGCTGTAATGTCACTCCATGTACTCGATGCTGCACCCAAAGTAGATCAGCTCCTGCCTTCCCCGCTGCGGTGAACAGAGCAGTGTTAAATAAGGAGAGCAGCCTGACCCCACACTGACCGAGTTGCTAATTCCTTGCCCTGTTTCAGAAATGAGCATTGCTGCTGACCTGCATGAACCTCTCTGATTTTTTTATTTCATTATTATTCTACTGTAGTTAACCATTGGCGACCTTGGGGTATATGGGCTCTCTCTGGAGTTGCAGATATAAAAACCACTGCCAGCAATTTTTTTAATGAAATTTCTGTAAATACCCCGGCTTACCTTCACGTGCTGACCACGTCTCGTGTGTTCTTTGCAGCCATGGCCCCCCGGATAAGGCTGAGCCTTTCGAAGCCTCTCCCCACCATACGTGAAGCCCACGAGGAAGCACTGGACGATTTAAGCAGCGGTGCCAAACGCTCGGCCGCCACGAGCCAAACGCCAGGCACATCCAGCAGCGCCGAGTCCTTCTGCAGCGAAGACGACTACATCCAGTCCATCTGCCACCTCGCCAGACCCACCTTCCCGGGCCTGCCCGAAATTGGCCGGCGGGCTCAAGACAGGAAGGTCCTGAAGACCCTTGAGGACGTGTCATGGTCCCCAGCGCTTGTCAGGACCCGGCAGGAAGCGTCAAAATGCAAACTCACCGATTTCATCTCCAATGTGGTGCCACCAGGGAAAGTCACCCCTGCTCCTGGCAGCGCAGAGACCGACCTCGGGCGCAGAGAGGACCCCCTGGCACAGATATACACACGGGCCGGGAAGCTCTGCAGCCCCGCAGGGCCTTTTAGCAGCAAGAGCTCCAGGAGTGATGGCTCCCTGTGTAACTCTGGAGACCCGCATGCCCTGGGCGGTGAAATCCATCCCCTGGGCATGAAAGGAAAATCCACAGAGAAACCAAGCTCGCCACGGGCACTGGGTTTCCCAAGGCTTCCCTCTCCAAGACCTGCACAGAAGGAAATGGGCTGCTCGGAGCTGAGGTGTCTCAGGAAAGCTGGCGTGACACTTTTGGGCAGTATCCATGGCCAGCAAGAAAACAGCACCGCGGGTATCGGCGGGGAGGAGATCCCGACACCGCCGAGCGCGGCCGGGGCGGCGCGGCCGGGGAGCAGGGGGCTGCACTGCTCCCTAGGGAAGCAGAGCTGCCCAACAGCAGCCAAGGATGCCAAGGAAGAGCGGGGATCTCCTCGTGGGGACAAACACGCACGGGGTGCCGGCCGGCACCGGCAGCAACACGCCGAGTGCCTCCAGGCCACTCCAAAAGCCACAGTCCATAACTGGATTTCTGCACACAGATGCATCTGGAAAGAGGCCAAGTTAAAAGCCTGTTTGCTCCCAGCCATTGCTGAAGTATGAGAACGTTTCGGCCGGTACCAGCACGGAGCTGCCCACCCTGCGACCCAGACGCGCTCCCGTGTTCCTGGTGCTGCAATTTCCCCTCGGATCTGCATGCGAGCCCGGTGGCCTTCGTGCTCATCATCTCTCTCATCTAACGGACCACTCGGGCTCTCATTCACTAAAGAAAATGCAATTAATCTCGTTTTGGAGAGACAGGGGTTTTTAAAGCCTCTCCCAGTCATACCTATTGCCTAGATGTGTCCTGAGCACGGAGACAAGCTGAAGAGAATACAAAACCCCATCTGTTTTGGAGGAGAAGCAATCTGCAGGAATTACTGGTGTTTTACAGCAAATGCTAAAGAGCCAGCTGCTTCTCACACGCGGGCACAGTTATTCTGAAAGGAACAGTCTGACTTACACTTGGCACTAAATACGCTCTCTCTGATGTATGCACTTATCAAGAGACCCTCTGCCTATCTCTGTGTCTACGCAACCATGCCACTGGATAGGTCACCTGAAACAGCACTTGCATAAAGAAATATTGCAAAAAATATTAAGAAATCTTTTATGAGGTTAGTTAGAGGACACCGTGGAAATTATTCAAACTCCTTTGGGTAGGGATTTTCTTCTTGCTTATCCTAGCACGGCTTGGTCACCTCTCTCTGATTAGCCCCAGATGAACATCAGTGTGCGGGTGCTTGTCTTGTGTTGTAGCTGCCCTGGATCAGTGGGAAAGGCACCTGTGAAACCCCTGCCCTCTGCCTTGTGTTCGTCTCTGCACTGTCACACGGACAAGTCTCAGTACCAGAGGCATGTAGCGAATTTTCCTTTTCATGTGCTGACAACCAGTGAGACCATCCAACAGCTCTGTAGCCTCAGGATCAGCTCCAGGAGCAGCTTTGCCCACAGAGCAGCCTGGGGATGTAGGATCCTCGCAGGTCCTAAGAGCCGTTTCCATGTTGTCCCAGCACTGACCAGATATAAGTCAGGCCAATCGCGGTTAATGTTAGATGGGACATGTGTAAAGCAGCGAGATCCCAGGGCATCCATCATCCCCTCACTGCTACACCCAGACTTTGCTGTGTAGAGAAGCTGTCACTTCTCCAGGATTTCTTCTACGACCACCATGGTCTCACTTATCTGCACCTGGGACAGCATTTTCCTTAGCTAGGGAATAGAGTAGGTGGGAAAACTGCAAAGCAATACTGGTATAATTATTATTACTACAATTGTGAGCAAGTTTTTTGGCGTTGGGGACAGCACGAGGAGCAGGCTGCCTGTTCAACTGCAGCTAAGAGGGGAAACACCTTTGCAAAGCAGCAGTTATAAAAATGCTCATGAGCAATTTCCAAATCACCCTTGAGAAGATCAAATCACAAGGCAACTTCTGCTCAGTACCAACATGATTGTAAATATGCTTGAAGATCAAAAGGTGACCATATTTGAACTTCTCATTCTCACATCTCTTATCTCAAATGTTTTTTTCCCTTGAAACTCATTAGTGCTATGGAGCTGATCTCCTTCTCGTCTTGATTTTTGAACTAACTGCACAGCAGTAATAAACGTGGAGGCGGCTCCAGCATTTATTAAAGCTGATGGAGAGTGTTTGAGATGAACGAGGTGTCACATCGGCTCCAGCTTCTGCTCCCTGGCTCGGGGAGGTGCCAGCCCAGCCCGTGTCCTCCTCGTGTTTCCTTCCTTCACAGATGAACAGCAGGACGTACGTGATGGTTGTCTGCTTTGCCCTGCTTCTGTTTTCACTCTCTCCACGTGACTACTGATGACACTGCGATGCCTAGCGAGTCTTGTGCCAACTGCATGCTTTTGATGGGAAAAAAACACAAATAAAACTGTTCTATATGTACATACAGCTGCTGTTTCCGTTCTTGCAGACCCAGGAGCAGTCGTTTGCAGTGCAGGTCTGTGACATGTGGATTGGGGATTATAACGCAGACCCCTCTCCCTCGATTCCCTGCCCTCCCCTGGGATTTAGAGAGGCCTGATCAGGTCGTTGGGCAGCGCTAGCACTGAGCACCCTCCCAGGTACATTGGACACCTTGTAGGGGGTTGTGTCTTGTCAGAGTTTGCTCCTCTGTGCCCGGACCCAGGCAGTTGCTTCCCTTAACCCTACAGCTGTGTGGGATATTGCACTGTGTTGTACTGGTCAAGCCTTCTAGGCCTAAATAGTCATCCTCATGGTAGAGCCCCAAAAGGACCTTACCCCCAGCCCCAGGGAACTGATGTCCAGCACTGTGATTTCTTCTCTGCTGCTGCAAAATCCTCTAAGTGTTTAAAATCCTGAAGCCCATCGAGTTTTCCAGCAGAGCTGCTTAGATACCCAAAGATTTGGAAGTGCCCTTAGGGGTCCCAACCACGACGCTAACAGCCATTCCAGTCACTCCTGGCTCAGCAGATACCTGGATACAGAGAGGCACAGGTTAGAGCTGCAGCTCGGGACATGAAAGCAAAGATCCCTCCAGCCCATCCGGCTCTTATTCCTTGGGGTGGGAGCTCCTAGTGCAGCGATGCAGCCCGGGGTGCAAAAACCCTCTGGATTTGCTCAGCTGCGGGCTGGCACGTGCCTCTCCAGCACTGCAGCTTTGCTGAACTTTATTCTTCATTTCTCCAGTGCAAACAGGTTCTCCTTCCAGCACTGGCTGCAGGTGCTGGTGTTTCAAAGATATTACAAAAAGAAAGTCGCCAAACATCCTAATGCTTTAAATAATATGCGAGAGGAGTCAGCACTGGCGGGATGCAGCTAAGGGGAGGATGAATAGACAAATTAAGGTCACAGACATGACCAGATTGCAGGTGAGAGGGAGATGGACCGGAGGAAGGGAGCTCCTGGCTGGTGGCAGAGGGTGCCCCGAGGACCAGGAGCCCAACGAGACGCAAATCCCAGTTGTGCAAGGAGATAAGTGTAAAATGGAAAGCTGCTTACTTAATTGAGAGCTGGCGAGGAGGGAGAACTGCTTTTATTAGCTTTAGCCACCCTCGAAGCTTCCAGCCTCCAGGTTCAGCAAAATCCTGCTTTTAAAAAGCAAAATCTTTTACCTTCTTTAGCACCTCCTCTGCTGGAGACCAGCCCAGCAGCCCCTGTGAAATCACCGCTGGGCAATTCGCAGTGCCAGAACAGCTCGCCTGGGTACGTGGTGAATTCTCCATCTCTTGCAATGTTACAAAACTACCCACTTTCCACTGAAATGTTGAGACAAACGTGGGTGTGAGCAGAGGCTCTGGTCGATGCCCGCGGAAACCAGCTGAGATTCTTGTCACGGGGCCTCTGGTCTCGGTCTCTGCCAGGGCCGGTCACACCATGGCTCTCTAGGTGCCCTGAGAAGGAGCAGAGACTTTTAAAATTTCATTTATTTAAGCCAGGCCTCTCTAGGAGGCAATTCAAAGCTGCCCTCCGGCTGCAGAGGGAGCCTGAAATCCTACCAGGGGTAACTAAATCAGACACTTTTGAATCGAGTGACATGACAAGTAGTTATGGAGCTGAACCGCTTCTTTCTCCTTGTGTTGTCCCATGGGAATGCTCCTGTGATCAGCACTGAAAATCTCCCTTTCTCACTGTTTTTCACTCAGTACAAAAGAGCAGCTGAGGAATCATTAGCTGGGATAAATCTGCAAGAGCCACAACCTGTTCCAAAAGGCTCTCAAACAAGAAAGAAAACCCCATCTATGAATTTAGGTCATGGAATGAGCTAAAAGCCCTGCTGCTTACACGGCCAATCTCAGGGCAATCTCTGCATTTGAAGCCACCGACAGAAAAAAATCTAATTTATTGAGATCGTCAGACCTGCCTAAGGGATTCAGATTAATTTGAATGGGGAATTGGCACTGCAATCCCACTGGCAGCTTTCAGGCTCAGCCTTCACAACCAGTTTGCTGTACCAGCGAACATGCAACTTAGGTTGCAGACTACTCTTACTGCTGCAAACTGTAAATACATTCGGACATAGAAAATCATGACCAGAATTTACACGGCAGAGATGGAAAGGGAGAAACCAAACTCTCCCATCTTGCCCCATCAGTAGACAACAGACGATCCCATAGTGAGTATCACAGAAATAGCCTAGAGAAGCAGCAGCAACAGAGGAGGCAGATTCCAAATGACTCGGGTGCCGATTAGCTCCAGTTGAGGAGAAAGCGACGGCTCCAGCAGCCTCTGATGGGACCTGTTGGACCTGCACAGTGCAGAGGCAGCTCAGAAACTCTTACAGCCATCAAAGCACATCAGGACCGACCCTACAAAGAGTCTTTCTATAGAAACTCCAATGGTGTGGGAGATGGAAACTGCTCAGAAGCTGGGACACGGGCACGGGGATTGCACACAGGGCTGTCACAAATGGATCTTTCCTAAAGAGCAGGAAGAGGTGCCAAAAGACAAGCTCGAGCTGGCCTAAAAGCAACAAAGGAGGCGGGAGGCACATTAGTGACATTGGGAAAACCAGTTCCTAAAATGTCCTTTAAGATAAAGAGCCTGATCTTAAACGTCCAGGAGATGATATGGGAGCTAATTTAAGGAAATTGGACCTGAGCAAGGGGGGTGCAGGTGGCTCTGCTCCCTGAGAGGCCTTGGGGAGAGCGCGCTGGGCTACCCCGCGCCATGGGCCGAAGGGATCGTCCCCAAGGACCAGGCTCAGTCTGATCGACTATCCCACAGGAGCAAACAGAGCCCCATCCCCGCTCATGAAGGGATCCCTTGCAGAAACACCAGGAGGGCAACGGCCGCGGTGCCCGAGCGCGCGCGCGTCCGGCTCCATGAGCACCGCAGGACGCGATCCGGCCCTGGAGCCGCCAGGTCAACCCACTGCTCACTGGATGAGGGAGACGGGCAAGACAACGCTGGCCTGAAAGAAAAAGTGCTGTAGCTGGGTCTAATTGCTTGTTGAGGGGATGTTGTAACTAACTGTGAGCCTTCCTAAACGGAGAGCAAGCTGGTGCCATGTTAGTCACGCTGCGGAGGGATCAGCGACACGTTTCGCAGGGTCTTGCTGGCGTTGTTCTGCTCCCACCTCCAATACCAGCTCGGTGAGGGAAGTAATACCTGCAGGTTGTGTTTGGACAGCCAGGTGATCCAGGCACAGCTTTTTGCCTTTTTCACCAATGCCCATGTGCAATTTTATGGGTGACCCCACTGATCTGGGCCATGGTGACAGCAGAGCCTTGAAACAGCTCATCCAAATTTCTTTCCCCCTTCTGGTGCTCTGGGATGCTCATATATAACTTGATCTGCCCGGCACAAGCTGGAGAAAGTCGATACAAAATACACAGCATGCAAAAACAGATAAAATGTCCTTGGCAATTACAGCCTTCCTGGAATTAATGCTCCTGGAGGCAACGCTTCCTGGGACTGTTGCAAACAGCTGTAGAAAAACTGGGCATTTCTGGAATACCATCTAGTTGCTACATAATGTTTGACCCAATGCCATTTAAAATCAAAGGGAGCCCTTAAGTGCTTTGGAATGAGCTCATAATGGGAATAATTTTCTGCTACATTTAAAACATAGATTTCTACTAGTAGCTAGCGAGGGAAATGGCATTATTATTTACTTGCATGCATTAGCCCTTTGTCAAGTATTTCTTTCTTTGTTTCCATGCGGGTCTAGCTGCTCGGCCTTTGCAAGAACTGCGTGCTAACCACAGCGTTTTATCTGCCTGCAATTCAGCCACGGCACCCGGGCGCTTGCCCTGTGCGCTCAGCAAATCTCTGCTCTGCAAAGCCCAGCTCAGAGGCCACGTAAGCAGAACACAATCCCGGCCAGCACGGAGGCTGCCGCAACGCATTTGGTGGGGACTATGACATGTACAAGTCAACTGAGCTAAACTGAATGCTTTATTGTTTCTCCTTCGGTTACAAGCACACAGGAGAGAAAAAGGCTTTTCATGCGGACCTAAAGTGCTGAGCTACATTTTTACACCCTGCTCTAACACTCGATGGAGCATTAGGTGGAGCCAACCTAGATTATTGCTCAGCTTCAGAACAGGGAGATTCCCCATCACGGGTTTTCAGTCTCCAAAGCAATTACCCTAGAAATAGCAGCTTTGCTCAAAATGCGACTGAAGCGGGCAGTGAAAACGGGGCCGTTTGCTCCCAGGTTCCCTGTGCGCATTGGCAGGACCCAGCCGGGCGCTGTACAAACACATGGAGAACAACCATCCCGGGAGCCTCCTCGGTGACCTTAGCTGCAGGGTTGGGATTGCGGCTGGAAGAGCGGGAGAACCTCAGTGTGATCCTCGCTCGCAGGGATCGTGCTCTTAGTCAAGGATATTCCTGTTCCATAGGGCTAGAAAATATAACTACAGGCTGATAGCACCCGGTTCTGCATCCAGCAGCCTCCAGGTCTCTTTACGTCCCCCGTTTCAGGACAGAAGGTGTCTTAGTTGCCGGCTCTGCCACACGTGGTGTTCAGGGATTACGACCACGGCAGCAGCAGCTCTGCTCTTGCCAGGAAGAGCAGGTACGGATGAGCTGCAGGAGATGCTGATTTTCCTCCGCTGCTGCTCCTGGGCCTGGCTTGGCACAGCCCTGCAGGGGTTTCTGAAGCATCTTCTGCATCACTTCTGCAGGGAGATGCGCGGTGGCAGGACGCGGCATCGCGGCAGCTCCCCGGGCAGCGGGTACAGCCGGTCCTTGCCAACCCCGAGGGACAACAGCACAACCTGCCCGTCCCGGGCTCCGACGGGGCCCACGCGCGGTGCTGCCCGCGGCCCGGCTGAACGGGCTGCACCGGGGAGAAGGGAGAGCAGGTTCGGAACAACAGACACGCACATTCCTCCTTGCTGTGCAGGCTCGGCTCATGGAATTAATTGCTGCGGGATGTCAGCAAGATAAAATTTGCAGGATTCAAGAGAGGATTAGACAACCCTGTGATCAGGAACATTTGTGCAATGCTAACTAGGTCAAAGAAATACAAGGGAAATTAAGCACTGTGCTTCCCTGAAGGGCTGAGCTGGAGCCATCTGGATTTAAAACAGGCTCCTCCCTACCTCCCCTTCACAACCTTTTAATAACAACAAGCAACTAGCAAGATATCTTGCTCTCCACCTTCAAGGTTCACCTTCTGTCCTTAGCAGCACTAACACTGTTATTCAAGAGTTGCAACTATTCCAAAATGGCCAAAATTTCCACCCCGTGCAATGTGACCTGCAGGTGGTGGCCACGGTGATGGGCTCTGTGCAGCCTCATACATCCGCGTGCTCTGCCCCGAGTCGGAGCGACTTTCCTTCTTGTTCTGGGCTTCAGCTCCATCTAGATCTCTGTTGCTTTTCAAAATTTCTGGTCTCCAGCTAAAATGTTGCATAGGAAACATCTCCGTAGGGCACAAGGACACTGCGTCCATACTCATTATGTAAGCAACCCTTCTTATGTAACTGGAGAAACGAACTGGAGCGAGGAACAATTTCGACCCTTTGACAGATACTACTTATTTCTGCAATTGAAACACGTTCATTTCATTATTCAGCCTTCAGTCCCTGCTTGCAAACCCTCCTGTTTCCTTTTGGTAAAAACAATCAAAATACTATATATAAACTACATAAGTGCCTAAGGAAACAAATCCCTCCACCAAACCCTGTTTCCAAATGTTACTTCTGAGTGTCGAGATAATAACACAGGTTTTCCTTAGATATCACCTCCATTTTCTCTGCACTCTCTCTGCACAGTAATAGGATTGTTGTTGGTGTATGGGCCCGCCAGGCAAAATGACTTGCCAGAGAGATTTAAGGCATATAGAAATACCCACTTGTATCAGCACTTGCGAAGGAGTGAAATCATGCAAATCACTTTTAGCTTCTGCTTCAAATTAAGTGTGACCAAAATTACCTCCCTTTTCCACACATAATTAACTGAATAAATTATTTAGCTGTATTACAGCAGCATACCAAAAGAACAGGCCAGGGCATTATTTTGAATTCCAAAGCCAATCCTAGCAGCATCCCAGGGAAGTGCTGAGGGGGCTCACAGCAGCAAAGGCTTCTATCGTGGAAGGGAGGAGAAGCAATTGGGTGATATACATTAAAAATGAAATTCTTTAGTACAAATAACCTTTTCCAAAATGTCTTTTTTCATTAAAGAGACCCCAATAAAGTCCTGTATGTTTTACACATTATACATGTTACTTCCAACAGTTATTTTAATTTTAGTCTTTACATTTTTTTGGTTGTACACATTTTGTGCTGAATGCCTGATTAAAAATGGTATGGCAAGTGGAAGTTGTGGTAAACCCAGCTGAATAGCACTTGATGTGCCTGAAAAGCTGAATTTTCATTGTAAGTAACACACAGACATTTTAACACTGGCTTTCTAGGGAGGGAGGTCCTGCTTGTTTCCAAATCTATAGCTTTGTTTATCTGCATCTAAAGACACATGTGAGTTAAAAACATTCTTGGCACAGTTCACCAGCACGTGTAACGTGTTGTGACTAAGTGTAATGCAACATGCTATAAGTTTATAAGTTTGTTTTCCTAAATTCCATTGTCTTCATTAAAAGAATTCTGAGAAAAACACAGCTTTAACCCTAATGCTGACAGCTGAAAAGTGACCTGATGGTCTAAGATAGGCAGTGAAAATCTTTGGAATCTGCTACTAAAGACAAAACCTCCTTTCCAAAGAGCTTTCAAATGTGTTCTCCTTCGACCTGGCTGGACATTGGGACTCTCAATGCCCTGGAAAATTTTGGCTTTTTAAAATTAGAATGAAAAGGACTCTGACCAAAACTATCCAAGAAACAGATTCTCCTCCCCAGAGTCTTTTGCACAAAAGGGTCATTTAGACAATTCCAGCAATTCAATTTCAAAATGAAATCTGTATTTTGCAAAACTATATTTTGTTTTCCTTTTTCCTGATTGCTTGGTAATCCAGGAATACTAACAGATCTTACTTTGCTGTGAACTGTAACAACCTTGTCAGACACTGAGAAACAGCGAGGTTACAAGGTGTTTGGCTATCGGAGGCATATTCAATTGTTTAGGACATATCCAAGTGGTTTTCCTTCCATTTTGTTGAAAGCATTAAGGGCTGCATTTACGTGGCCATTTTTGACACATCACTTTTTCCCTAGAGAACAGTGTGTGTTATTTGTATTGTAATGAAACCGTGAGACTGCAAGATTTTTACCTTTAAGGACCAGGGCCTTTGCAGACGTATTTAAGGAGCTGCTGTGCTCAGTCCCTCATACAGCACGTTGCACATCAGCACAGGAATATTTTTAAAATCATCCTGAAAACAAACACTCTGATCCTGAAAACAAACACTCTGCTGCACACATTTCTTCCCACTGGGGAGAGGGAAGAGAACAAACAACATATGACAGATTTAAGACGTATTGCTTAATGCACTGTGCAAAGGTACTCAGAATAGAACATGACTATGTTTCTATACTCGCTAATACCATCTGATCTAATTAAAAGCAGAGCAATTGCACCCTCATTATACTCTCTCCAAGTGCCCTTTTTCATGACATCTTAAGTTTCTGCTATTTGCTTGCAGAAAAAAATAAGAGCAGAAAATGACACAGAAATCTGAGCTGAGGACCACGGGCGCAATCTGCCACCCCTGGCCATCAGCAAGTGACTTGTCTTTCTGAATTAGTTTTGTTTTCTGCACAATGGAAATTATTTTTACTTCAGGGAAAAGTTAGGATATGCAAGATTGGCAAATAAAAAAATAAAAAATATTTGCGTAGGAACGGATTACAGGCAAATTCTGTAATTTTGCAGCTGGTAAAGAAGGGCACTAGGAAAAGAGGAGCACGGCGTAGGTCTTTCTCTTAATTCATTTGAATAGTTCCTTTCGTAGATGAGTAATATAGCAACGAACGTAATGACAAGGCCGCCTATCTCCTGGATGATGTAACTAGGTGTAACCACAGTTTTCACAGTGTCAGGTGTGAGAAATTCAGGTCTAGATCCCCAAAGTGGCGTAAACTCAACAAGTGGCGTTTCACTGGATCAGAATTCCTGGTTTTGGTGCTGCAATTCAGACACACAGGCTTCTCCTCACCAATCTTGCCTTAGGAATCGCCTGGACTCCGACCATTTTTTCTTAGAGCACATCAGAGATGCACTGACTGGATTAAGATACCAATGCAAGACGTGGGTGGATGCTATTTTCTCCTCAGGAAACACCATAAAAAGAATGAAAATGCCCCTGGTTATATAACAGTTGGGTGTATCAGTGAGCCCAAAAAAGAAGGGCTATAATTTGTTTCAGATAGCAAGAAGACAATAAATTATTGACAGAGTCTCTTCTGGAAGAGCACCTGTCTCCAGGTCATGTACATGGAAACTTCGCTTTTTTTAATGCTTCTGGAGTACCCATTTTCCCAGGACTCACTGGAGTTAATGGAAAATTTCCTGTTCACTGCCTTGGGCCAGGACCCAATTTTTTAGCTTTTCATCTCTTCCTTCCCTTACTTGTTCCCGGATGATCGATTCCACCTAAGGATGAAAATGTTACAAAGATTAATATCCCTGTAGATAATATTAAGGGGATTAATTAACCCTACCTAGATTTTGTTACCTAAACTTACACCAGAAATGCTTACAGATTAATACTTGCAGATGTTTGCAGGAACACCCCACACTGATACAGGGATAGAACAGCTAAGCAAGGAGCAGCTTTCGGCTGGTTCGCACACTGTGAAGCGGAATGAACACACACAAATTTATGAACTGCGAAACTGAAGATGAAAATGCAGTTTGAAAGCCAAGCCTGTTTGACTAACTTTTCTCCCCCTGGGTACTGCACACAGGCTTTTTGTTGAACACAGCTGACATAATTTACTGAAAAGCTCGTGACCATGCTGTGACAGAGGAAACTCACAGGTGTTAACCAAAACGGTATCAAAATGAAGATGATGGCCTCTACAAAAAACAAAACCCCAAAAACCCTCCATTCACAGCCAAAAATCTCTGGTCACCATCTTGGCATAGTAAAGTGCAGCTAATATTTCTGAGATTTTTCTGTCTTACTAACAGTGATTAGTACTTTACAATACTATGACTTCCCTTTAATCACAAACCAGTGTTTTGGTGATCTGAAGCCTCATTTAGTCATTATAGCTAAGATTTCCAAACTTAATCCCATTTTAGCACACATCTCCTGGGATATTTGCTTTTATCCTTGCAAAAGTTTATCACTTCTTTATATCTACAATGTATGGACTTTGGTATTGCAGTCAGGCTGTTCATCTGATTTAGAATGGCGCTCGGAAAGCAAAATCCATTTGCATCTGTGGGAAAGCAGAAGTCAGGCAGCCTACAACACCCACCCTCCATAAGTGCTATCTTTTTCTCTAAAGAAGCTTCACAACTAGGGGTAACCAGCAATTATCCAAGGACCTGAGTTTGGAAAAAGGCTACTAAATATCTGTGACTATCACCTAATTACACCTGGATTTAGCAACATATGCTTAAACCCTTTGCTTATGTGAGTAATTACTTCCTGAAATCCAACATTTTCCATGGTAACATCTTAAAACGTTTCCCATGATGGGGTGGTTTTGAAAGAGAGCCAGCAGGCTTGGAGAGAGCGCAGGGCTTGTTACAGGGACCCGTTGCAGAGCCATCCTCAGCATTTTCTGAGGAAAAGCACTGGGGAGCAGGCACTGTGCAGAAGGGGAAAGGCAGAGCTCTGGGGAACGCTGGAAAAAAAATGAGTGCAACTTTGATGCAATTCCAAACACGTTTCTTCCTCGTGCAGCTGTGTGTGTGAGAGGTGGGAGGGAAAGCAAACATCATTAAAAGATGTTTATCTCCAGGCATTGGCCCACCAGCCTGCATCTTCATAAAGCCCTGCTGTCAGGGTGAGCAAAACCAGCACATAGGCTGGTTCAGGGCTTTACGTACACTAATGCTTTGTCTTTGTGGCCAAAAATTGTTTTTTGTTTTTATTTATTTATTTTTATTTTCATATAAGGAAAGAAAGGGAGTAAAAGCAGTAAAAACAGTCTTTGAAGAGCTATCAAATCATTAGCCACCTTGGAGAACAAAGCTATCAGAACTACCATCAATTTGTTACTGCGACCCAAAGGGAGCAGCCTGTATCTCTGGCATCATCTGCAAATAGGAGGAAAAAAAATAGCAGTTTGTGCTATGAATGATTAGTTGAAGCTTAAATCTTTGTGGGTATTAAAAAACAGTACGAGCCCTAATATACTTTCGTTTTCCCTAATACATGTGGTTTTTTTTTTTTTGCAATAAACTTGAAATATTTTTAGAAGATGCTATCCACTCATACACTGGGAAGATCTAAACTAGAATGTATCTTTCTATCTTTTTAAAACATAATTTGGGAGAATACCAGTTGTACTTTGGAATAAGAAAATATTCAAATGCATCAAAGGTCCCCGTAGCTTAATTAACTCCGCTGCTTCCATTGCAAACAGTTTGCAAATGTTCAGAGAAAGCTCAATTAGTGCCTCCAGGTGAGGAGGGTAAGATGAAAAGCAAGACATTAACTAGAATATCTGCCCTTTAATGAAATTAGTTTTTTCCCCAAAGGTCATGTGAGGTTCTTGACGTATTCCTGTCCTTTCCAAGGACCACTGGGTCGGCTGCTTCTCCTCCCTGCTCCTGCTGGATTCCAGGCATCTCACGGGCTCTCTGCGCTACCTGCGTTGGTACAGAACTACCCAGCAGGTATCTGCACCCATTCGGGAAATTTTCACCCCAGAAGGTGGGAAACCAACCCTGAACCAGCTCTGAAGAGCCAGCAGACACGGAGTATAACAGAATAGCTAGAAACGCGGCCAGGATCATCAGGTACATAATTATAAATTAAAAAGCTCTAATTATGTTCCTGCAAGTTGAGGCAAATTCTCTCCTGCCTGGCTTAGGACAGCAAGAGGAGCTCAGCTTTATCAGGTTGGGAGATGCCTTCTTCTATGTACTCTGACATCAGGCTCTCTACTAATTTTTGCAAAGAAATAACCTATTTCCCTACAGATCGAATCCTCATACTTACATCTCAACAGATACAGCTTAACAGCTCAGAAACTTCAGTTTGCTACTAACAACTGTATACACCTTAAAACATTATATAGATTAAATAAAGCAAAGATCTTGAGTGATTTTAGCGCTGATCAGGTCTGTTGCATGTTGTCATCATCTTACCAGACCAGTTGCTGTCAGAGCAAAGTTTAGATCCTGAGCCTGAACTCCAGCAAATATAAGGATAATTCCATGGTCCTCACTTTCCATGTAACTCTAAAACACACTGTACCCAACTCCCCAGGCACAGAAAGCCCATGTTTCATGCCCCATCTAGTGGCAAGATTGCAAATCTGTTGTAAGAATTAAAGTTTCACGTATAAGTGCAGAGAAATTAATTGCTGAAGCCTGTAAGGAAACTTGTAAGTCCATTGGGGAATTTATAACTGTTTCAAGATAGCAAACTTTAAAACCACACACAAGCTGAATGCGCTGGCCCATGTAGTATTCATCAAAATGCAAAACTAGATCAGTTATTTCAAAGCAAAAGAGTGTCAGGATATTGTACATTAGTTCTGAAAAGGTATAGAAGAGACAGGAAGGTTTGTCTTCCATCGGGCCTCAATCCTTTAAACAGCCAGGACACTCAAATAGTTGATGTTTTCTGCTTTTACAATGAGAATGTTGTATAAGATAAAAAGATGGTTTGTTATGCATACACTGATACAGAAAAAAAAGCTTAATTTGTACTATCTCATTTTTCCTAAGGGTTAGCTGAATTGCACTCCTGAAAAAAAAAAAGAGGCAAGACATCTTCACTCTGTTCCCCTCTCCGTGGGTAAGTTATGGGAAGAGGAATCTCCACAGAAAACCATTCCCATCCCCTGCCCTTGCCAGACCCCAAATCTTTTGGGTTTTGCAGGCTGGGGCCAAGGGAAAAGGAAGGAAAGGGAAACACTGGAAGCAGCCGCAACCTGTGGGTCATGGGCAGAGCTAACTCACTGCGTTCATTTACAAGGGTCGGAAGCTGGAGAAACGCGAAGCTCCGGGGCCGAGGTCTTTATTCCAGGGACAGGGAGCAGCGCTGCACAGTGCAGGTTTGGATTTGGGCTTTCCACAAAGGCCGGGCACCCTGCTAGGCACTGCCTGGTTCTGCAGCCCCAACTCAAACGATCCAGGTATTTTCCTGAACTGCAGATCCAGAAAACTAGAGTTCAGGAGTACCTGGGATTGCAAAGTTTCTTACGTATTTCCATTTTCCCTTAGCATGCGTGATGCACTTGAGCTCCACGAGCAACTTGAGAAGAGCTTTAGAACAAGTGAAAATATGAATTAGACTTCAAGAAGGTTTGAAACAGATATTGGATTTATTGGTCAGCTATGAGTAGGAAAATACATTGGTAAAGAAAAAAAAGACCCTGTATATAAATATAATACTAACTAGTTAAAATTTGACCAAGAAGAAAATTCCACTGAAGAGAACAGTAAAAGCCCTTGTTTACCACCAGACCATATTCAATTTCCCATTTATCTTATTGAAGAGCTGCCTATAGACAAATGCAACATTCTTTGAGCTTAGTGCAGATAATGTGCTGGTTTTTGTTACATGAATGGTAAACAAGAGTTAGTCCAGTGCATTACACATTATACAGAAGTACTGTGAATAAAGACTAAGATATTCTATTTTAGACACTACTTAAACATACCAAGACACTTAAGTGTTACAAATTTATGCAACCAAAAGAAAAGAATAGCAGTTACACACTAAAAAAAGAAAATACTGTGTCCGGCTGGATGAAAAAGGCTGGCTACTTAAACAGTTAACTGAAATTTTAAGTTTTACGGTGTAATTAGTTTCTGACAATGATGTTGTAATTATTTTGTCTTTAGTATAAGTTCTATTGTGTGGATGAAAAGCAAACCATAAGTTATTTTCTAAATCTGCACTCTAAACAAACTTGAGAGATTTGCCTAAACTTAGATCAAAGATTCATACATACCATATTCTAAGCAAACTCGGTTCTGTCAAAACACTAGCCAAATTGACTTTTTTGGAAGCTGCTAAAAGGACAAAATAATTACAAAACACACTGCCTTGTATGTTTTTTTCCCCTACTTGTGTTATGTTAAAAGCAGCAACTTGTGTATTAATATCTTGTACTCTAATCAATTCTTTTATTTAAAGGTATATTTCAATTTACATTTTGATACTCAGAATTTCTTGTTAATGGAAATAAAACCAAACAAGATATGGCCGACTGCACTTTAAGTGGAAAAGAGTCTGGTCTAACCTAAATAAACCCCTTCAATCCCACTGATTTTCTGTGACTTTTGCTATATATGTGCTTTTATAACAAGAACACTGAAGGTACATTATGGCAACACCCCAAACCACCTCAAATAAAAACATTGAAAAATAATCGCTTTCTGTTAACGACTCTGTGAAGCAAACATGTTGATTTTGTGAAGACATGGTTTATTGCCTTATTCTATATTATAGCTGGAAACTGAGACTTGTGAGTTAGATTTGACACAGGAACCTTTGAAAGATTATTTGACAAAGTTTTACCTCAGCTCTGTTTTGGCAGATCTCGTCTTTCCCTATATTTGAAGTATTTCTCCTTCCTTCGGCCCCAGAATCAGGGCTCCGGTCCAGTTAAAACCCAGTGAAGTCGCAGGAGTGTTTTCAATGTATTCAGTGGGTTTTTGGTCAGGACCTGATAGCCTCATATTAAAGCCGGAGGAAATGGTAATTTAAAATGGACCCTTAGACTGTAAGCTAACTAAACAAGAACAGTTGTGTCTCCAAAAGCACAAACGGGCCATATTTCAATATGCTGTCATAAATTCAAATATATTTAAGACTAAGAAATACAGGAGAAGATATTGGATAAAGCTCAAACCTTTAGAATCTAACAAGTGCACTCAAGCTCCAGCATCTATTAAAGTAAATTATCCCCCTCTAAGAAATACAAAATGAGTAAGTGCTTCCCTTCCCCTTCTGTAAAGCTTTCTGGACTCATTAACACAATCCAGATAATCGGAAAAGAAAAATAGTTTGCACAGTTTGACAAGCTAGGTTGGCTTATCATCACTGGAAATTGTCATGATGTACATTACCAAGACATCATTAAGGAAACATGAGTAAAACACCTTTTATTCACACTTTACAAAAAACAAAAAAACAAACAGAAAAAAAAATAACACTACGCATTAAGTCTACTACAGCAATACTACCAGCATTTCAATGTACTGATTATAAACTGGACATGTTTGGTGTTTTCACAACTAAAACCAAAACAAAATAACCCCAAAAGATCAGGTCCCAGACAAGGATTCAAGATCAAGATTTCTCCTGTTGAAAATTAAAATATATATTTTACATATCTGATCTGTTTGTCATTTTTACTTTTAGCTTAAAACAGACCAGTTTGAGCACACCTATGTGCTGACTTTTCCATAAAATTTTGCATCATTATTACCAATCCATTCTTATATATAAAAATTTCACAATATTTAGAGAGTTTTTCTTAATGCTCAGTGTCCTTTTGCTTCTCTGCCTGCAGCCGAAACAAAAGCTGTTTTAAGACCAAGCTCCATCTCAATTCTTTACATTGATTATTGAAGTTGCATTAGTTTAAGGAGAATAATTCTCTCCTTTGGATAGGAATACACAAGTTACATTTGTAAGCTGTTAAGTACTTGGCTTCATGACACAAATGGCACTGAGGGTACACTTTAACTTTCTTCCTTGACACTTTAAAAAATAAGACTTGGTCACTTTAAAAATGATCTGAAGAATTGTCTGTGGGACCTGTATTGAAAATGCATTTATTTTACACTGCTTCATCAATAGAAAAATGCAGGGTTGTTTTTTTCTTCGAGGAATGATACTTTCTGAAACTGAGGAACACACTTAACTAAAGAGAATTCACATGATAGTAATTCTTAGTGGGAAAAACAGCACTGTGCAATGACACTGAAAGAAGCAGTGCATGGGTATTAGAAGCTAGAAACTGTGTACCCCAAACCTGAACATGTTCAAAAAGTGTGATATTCAATGCTTCACAAAGGAAAAAAGGATGCCACAGCTTATACAAAAGTATCTTCATAAAATTTTCACAAGTGTTAACATTATTTAAAAAAATAAAAGAGGATGCACAGGATCTCTCTGCATGCACAGGCAGTGCTAGTTGAGAACAAATTTAAGCAGGCACAGCGGAGAGAGGACAAGTATTTAAAACAGAAATGAAGAAGCTATACACAAGTATCCCTAATTTCAGAAGTAAAATTAGGGATGAAAATAGTATCTGAGTGTATACACAGTAACAATAACTTTTAATCCATACAGGTCAACTTATATTCACTGCTTAGCTTATCTGTTCCGTGAGAACCCTATGCTTACTCTTTTTTAATTGGAAGAAAGACAGAATGCATTTAGTTGCCTCTGTAAGATACTTACTGGGATTTTACCAATTTAGATTTTAAAAGCAATGTTCTCAATTGAACATAAAAAGTAGTACAAAAGGGCTAACAAAACCCTAACAGTGCAAATCGTTAGCAGAGAAAACCTGTGACAACCTCTTTTATAAGCTGGCCTTTATAACACATGAAAACAGATAAAAATTTAGCCTTAGTTTACAATACAATCATTTTCCAAATCTGATTTTTTTTTTAAGTACAAAATCTCATAAATCAGTTTTTCTGTTGTTCATATACAATCAATAAAGGCTAAATTCAAATTCTATATTTTACAAACAAGTCTGAAAAAGGAGGGAGTGAAGTACGGAAGAATGTTCTCTGGATGTTCCTACTGGCCTCAAAAAAGTAGTGCTACAGATAACTGTGCAAAGAGAATATACTGTATATAACAATTCCATATTTCAAGGCATGAAAATGTCACGTTGGATAGAAGAAACAGGAAGTTTAATTGTAACATACTAAAGAAAGGTGCAAATGCACCAATCACTGTCTAACAGTATACAAAGTATATTGGGCTCAGAATTGTGTCTGTTGATAGCACCTGGCTTTTACTATGTCTTTAGCAAATAATTAGATTTAAGATTAAGATCATTAAGAAAAGAATCCCTGTTGGCCATACCTCACTCCTCTATATTCAGATTTTACAATTGTACAAGTTAAATTGAGGTTACCCTCTAAAATGTACTTGACTACCTCCTGCCAGGGAGATGGATTCCATTTACAGGAGGCAGGAAAGGCAGCAAAAGCTCCAGTTGTGCAAAAAGTGAGAAGTGGTCAGAAGGGATGAGTGGATGTGGACAACCACTTATATTGTTCTCTATTAACCAATGATGATCCAAAGGTCCAAGAATACCAAGTATGTTTAGCTGAGGTTTAGAGTAGAAGATGTAGTCTATAATACCCTGAAAAAGGAAAGGAAATAAACAGGGATTATTAGCATACAATCCTTCACACATAATATTTTTCAAACAAATGGTATGCTCAACATGAGAAAACTTAAGTGCTACCATCCCTTCTCCATGGCAAAAGGATTTAGGAGACTTGTACTTCCTATCCCAAGGGTTGTCCAATACAGATTAGGAAGACAAAGACATCCACTTTGTATCACTTCTGCCCTGCTTTTGAGGTGTGATTTCAAACCTCCTACGAAGCTTCAAGCCACATTTCTCTAACTTTGAAGAGGAAAATAAGTATCTTCTGTCTTTCCTTGGCTAGTAAGCATCGATAGCTATCCAGAAGTAGCATGGATTACAATTCCCTTGCAGCTTAATTACCACTGTCCTATTTCCTTTAGCTTGCAGTCTTCCTATTCACAAGGAAGAATAACAGCATCCCAAATCTTTCAAATCTAGTGCAAGATATAAAATATTAAAGCTTGTTTCCTAGGAAAATCAAGCTTTAGGTACTCCAATTTGCTTTGTTTTAAATACAAAGTTAATAGGCTTACTATTAGCTACCCAGAGGCTAATATTAGCTCTTTCTTTAGCAGTTCAGTGCAGCAAATCATTTCAGCTCTAGCTTCAAGTGGGAAAATTTTTTTCAAAGTAATGGCCAACTCCTTACCTTGAAGTCAAATGTATAATTGGTATAAGGCATTAGGCCATTCTCATAGGCACTCTTCAACTTGAAACCATGCGTAATTCTCCCATTTGTTGTTCCATTCTTTCCATTACAGCTGAAGTTAGTAAGACTTTCGTTGTATCTCAGTTCCTTAAAATCTTTGTGGTTTGTTTCCACTCCACCAGTGCTCAAGTACTCAACGACACCTGATAGGAGAGAAGTGAACACACAAGATGGTACTAACAAACATCTAGCAAGTAACTGTGTGTGCTTTAAGTCATATATGCAATTTTGTGCTTCACATGGACAAAACTTTAACGGATACACAACATTTAGCAGTAATTCTTATAACACTCCAAGACAGTACAGATTCATGTAAAAAAGGAAATGCCACCTAGACTAAAGAGAACTTCTTGGATTAGGAAAAAACCCAGACACTTAGCTGGGTACAAGTTCCTTGGTTGGGAAGGAGATAAAATAATTGAAAATAAAATTCCTTATATGCTAAGGCTGGCAGCTTCCTTTGTCTCATCACCATGTCCAAGTCTTGTGTTCCAAAATTCTTATGTTAAAACCTTGAGAGAAAGTCAAGTTCTGTAACAATACTTCACACAGGGTTAGCTTGAAAGAGATCACAAAGCCAAGTTTAGACTTGCGACTTGGAAAACTAGTCATGCCTCTGAATTTCAGAACAACTTTGCTAGGCATTCTGAAAGTAAAGTTCATCTGAAGATAAAAAAATTACAAATCATGAAAAACATTTGCTTTCTCACAATGACAGTGAATCAGATTTCTAGTAGTACTAGGAACAACCACTCCAAGTCCCACAAACATTAAGGGCTGCCCAGAACAGGTCAAAAAAAGGTAGGGACAGGTGGGAAAGATTATTATATTGACAGAGTCATGATAGAAGGACAGATCTATTTCAGTTCTGTACTTAAGGAGTCAAAAAGGGGATTACTTAATCTGTTCTTCTCTATCACTTTTAAAAAGTCAAAAAAGTTCTACATTAGTAAAGCACTCTGAAGAATCCCTTTCTGATAGCATGCAAGATGTTTCAAAATTTACAAGTCCTAAAATATCTAAGCTCTAGAAAATGATTGCAACTTAAGAATCTGTATTTTCACATTTAAAAACAAAACACACCACACATCAGTAACATTATTACTTCCATTTATTTTGGAAGACATTTTCTTCCTTTCCATTCCTTTGCAGTCAAATAGCAAACAATATTTCTGAAGAAAAAGCTGTATCTATAAATAAAGCTTAGACATAGATATATAGATCAAGTCACTCAAAGAAGCTCTTCTATTTCCTTAGTACCTTTAAAGGTTACAGTAATAAATTATTCTTTATGTTGAAAAAATCCTTTAAAAGAAGCTTACAATTTAAATTATTACACAAACACTTTAAATAAATAAATAAATAGTACTCTTACCAGAGTCTGGCAGAGAATTGAGATCTGCACACAGTACAAGCGGAATGGTCCCAAGTTCTCCCGAAACACCAGGTTTGAGACTACGAGAAGCTTTATCAATAATGTTCTTTACCTCAGACAGGAACATCATAGTCTGAACCAGCTTCACATCAGAAAAATCTGGGTCCCAATGCATATGTGCATTAGCTACAAGAACTAGCTGCTTTTCCATTCCAAGATGTGTCTTTCCGGCTAAAATTTAAAATTCATTACTTACACTTACATGGTCAGCAACAGAAAACACTCATCTTTTATACAGCTGAATTTTAAATAAGATATTTCAGTGGAGAACAAGTATCCCCTTGATTAAAGAGGGTTAAGCTAAATGATGCATAGTATGTTTTATATGAAGATGTCATAGTTCCTAATATAATGTCCATATAACGTCTAGCAAGCATTTCAGCTGTTCCAAAAAAAGATGCTGAAAGAGCAATGTTTCACATGGAAGTCCATTAACAGACAAGACTAGCCTGATATGGAGCAACACCCATGTATTTAAGAATATCATTAATTACCAAAAATACTAGCTAAATGAAACAAATACTCTATTTTAATAAATTACAATAGTTCTCCTCAGGTTATTTGTGATAGTAAATAAGCCCTGCCCATATCCTCTTAGGGAAAAGTACCCTCCCTTGCCAGAGGAGCTTTTAAAAGGCTTGTTTGTTAGAATGCGAATTAATAAAGTCTTACTTGGATAAGCACAACAAAGGTTGAATAGGAGCCCACGGAGGTATTTATAAAGCCAATTTACATTTGCTAAACTAAGAGCAACAAGGCAGAACAAGCAGGCTTTATAAGGCAGCGAAGAAAATAAATTACAATTATGAAGCTGATTTAGAAGCACGAAACCAATACTCATTATCCCATACCTGCGCATACCTCCAAGCAGACGAAGCCAACCTGCTTTTTCCCTCTCCCCCAAAACTCTGTTCTTTGTATTTTTAAACAAAAATGTATAAGTGGAAAAAAAAACTCATCATTTTATTAAAATGACTTTTTCCCTATGCTCTTTGGATAGAAAATTGCTTGGGTATACAATGCCCCAAGTTATATTCATCTGTAGAACCCAGCAGGTTTACTGCAACAAAAATCCATCGTGATTTTTTTCAATTATAAAATACAGAAAACCTCGTCAAAAATTGAACTAGACAGTACTTACATGACATTTCTATCAATTCCTTCCGCAGTTCTAGTAAAACAGCAACTCCAATGTTATCTTTTGTCATAACTCTGTTCAGCATAGCTTCTGAACCTTCTGAGTTTGCCATAGCTAGTTGATTGAACTCAACAGTATGTTTTTGAACCAAAGTAAATCTGAAAGAGAAACATCATAGAGCTTCATGAGGAGACGGATGCCAAAGGAAATGTTACAGATAAATCCCTTTCTAATTAAAGTTCAAATGCATTTAGGCTGCAAAAAAAAGTCTCAAGGGGTCATATAATTTCATAAAAATCTTGACCTGAAAGGATGTAATTTCCCCAACATAAAATACTTGAAAATTGCTAAGCGGATTTCAATTAATGGATTTTTTTTTCTTAAACAAAAGAAGGAGACTATAGAAAAGGAATCCTTGCTTCTAATATTGCACCACATTCCAACTGAAACTTGCAGGTTCCATAGAGTGACTAAATAATTTGTTTCTAAGCCAAAAGATATCAAACTGGGCAACCTGCATTTACTTGTGGACAGAAAGGAGTGGAAGCAGGTGGAAGGGAAATTACTACCCTCACACACAGCAAGAGTACACAGACAGTATGAGAAAACAGTAAGTGTTGCAACTCTTAAGTGAGGCATAATGGTCAGCAGCGATCAGTGATTTCAAGTGTCTTTGCTTTGCTTCTTCAGAAGGCTAATTATCAAAAAAGAAACATCATCTCAGGTCTCATTTCAGCCTTCCTTTCCATATTCTGCTTTTTTCATTATTTGTTCTGTTATTGACATATGGTAACATGTTTACACCAATTAAAGCACATTTTGATGAACTCCCAACCTATTTTTGCTGCAAAAGATCTATATTTAGACAAAAACTCAGGGCAGAATTCCCTATTGCTGGTTAGACAGAGAATAATTACTCTTGTACAGACTATTCATAGACAGGAATGCTCTATAAGAAACACTGAATGACTACAAAAAGGGTGACTAATGCCAAGTTGTTCAGGCTGCAGACTGACACAAGAAATTGTGTGGAAAAGAGCAAGACACAATAGTAGGCTTCATAAAATACAGCACTTACTTTTCTGTTTTGAAAAATATTGCACAACCATCAACATGTTTTCTTTCCTGTTCTGACATTGTCCTAGCTCTAGATTTTGGACTGAAGAATCCATTATAGCCACGTTCTTTCAGTTCTACCAGGAAAAAACTGTAGTACTGTTCGGTTTCAACCTCCTATAAAATTGCAAGACAGCACACAGCATGAATGTACTATTACCAAAACACAGAATACTGGTATTAGTCTCTTCAGAAGTATAAATCATTTTCCAACCAGCTTTAGAGAAAACATAAGAACTAAGTACTGAGAATGCAAATGAGTGTGATATTCCTATTTTAAGAAGGAAACAGAAATGAATTTCTATAATCCCCAGAGTTATGATTATCTCAAGCCTTTTATTGCAAAATGTGTCAATTATACCCCCACGTACACACGCATACACAAAGACACCCCCACATACATTTCTTTGATCAGCAGCTGCTGATTCACATTCCAACTGAGTGGGCTGAAAAGCATTCTTTTGATGTCAAGCAACAAATAATGTTCTAAACACCACTGCTTTTTCTGGTTTCTTTTCAGATGGTTTTGAAAACAGACTACTTACTGTAAATACATTTAATATAGAGAAGCCAGCACACGAAAATACAAAATAGAAATAAATCTTTTACCTGAAGGCTTATGATGTCAGCATTGCAGCTCAGGATTTCCTGCATAATAGCTTTTTTTCTGTATTCCCAGTTCAATGCCCAAGATGGACAATAGCCATACAGCTGCCGGGTAGCGTATTTATCACAAAGTACGTTGTAACACATGACAGAGAACAAGGCTGCAGAACAACAATTTGACATTTACACTTACATTTTTTAACAAAAAAATACACTGTTTTCATTTTTTCAGTAATTTGATCAATTCACATTGCTTCAATGTGAATCAATCAAAACACAGCACCTGCACTGAGGCTAAAAAAGCATTTGTTAGTCCTTCTAGAATGACATGATACCCTCCATGTTTGGATTTACAGCATGTTAGTTTACATACATTTACATACATGTTAGTATAAGGAGAAAAAAAAGAAAGAAAAAGAAAGGAGGAGTTCTTCAAATGCTTGGTACAGTAAATAGGAGGCAAGCACACTTTACAATAAGTGACATATTAATGTGAAGAGCAAAACAAGATGAGTCTACTGTACACCTGAATTTGCCACTATATTAAGATTTGCAAACTCTTCAAACAGCTTATTTAAAACCTATTCAACTACCACCACCATGAATGGTAACAAATCCACCATCAGGGCTAGGATAGCCTGCATTGTGTACTGTGCAAAGGTAAATGAAATCTGAACATTTCTACCACAAAAAGCTTAGAATTTAGCTATAAAGATAAACAATTTAGAACATGAGGGGACACAATGAGAAGGCATTTGCAGTGCTATAATGAGATGTTTTCGTTGGAAGTTTATTGGGAGCTCTCTCGAGAGAATGAGAAAGACATTTTAAGATTTAGCAAAAAGAGGGAATAATCCCAGTTCAACTGGGCACTAAAAAACAGCATTTTGGGAGCAGACAGGAAACAGCAAAGGACAAGTCAACGTAATATTTTCCAAGTGAGAACACACAAGATTTATTTTAAACAACAGCTGAACAGGTCAAAAATGACATACTTCAAAACAACAAGAGAGAAAAGTACCTATTTGAAGCAACCTTGCTAATAAAAATAGGAGAAAAAAGGATATATGTCAGTCCTGAAGCACATGGCATTGCAATTACTGAGAAATAAAGAGTTTGGCTTGTCAGATAACTACAAAAGCTGTTAAGTGCTACAGTACCTGTTGGTCTTGTTCGGTCTGGTTCTTGCAACATAATCCAGGATCTTGGAGGTGGTTGTTCTGTTGAAACTATTGGAATAGTTTTAAAGAGACACAAATGATAATCACATTTATTTTAAGCAGCAGAAACAAACATTTTAAGAATGATCACTTACTTCTTTTTGCAGTACCTGCCAAATTATCAAGCAAATAGTTCAGTAGCCTTCGCGTGCCATCCGGTTCCTGATAAAGGTTCAGAATATCCTGCGTAAGTGGATTTCCTGCAAACACGTTCACAGAAAGATCAGAACTAGCATGAATGTACACGTGAGTTTAGAGTCAGCATCTCTGAGACAAGATATGAGAGTACTGCAGACTACTTATGGGCTTCAAATCACAGGTCTTCAATTCCACAATACATTACATGTCTGAATAGCTCTAGTGAACTTACACAATCTCTCAGAGGGCTAATGCAGCTAAGTTTGTAGTTGGATGTAACAGCAGTGAAGATTTGGCATAGCAGAATGTGCTGCATCATGTGCAGGCACAGCGCTGAGGAGGCCAAAGACACAAAAAACCTCTGCATGCTTTGCTCAGTGTTAAGTCTTGTCCACAGCAGTTTATGTGTTGCTTATACTACAGTCTAGTATCTGGTAAATGTATAAGGAGATCCAAACAGTTTGCAGACAATGCAATGCAGCAGTTTTAAGAAAGAGAGAAGAAAAAAATATATTTGAAGCTTAACCTTGTTGAGAGCCACAGCATCACCAGTGTTCCTGAACATGCAGGCCTTCCATGCCATAGAATTTCCACCAAAATGGAATTCAGTGTTTCTATGGCTAGAACCCATACAGTACTGAGAGAAAAATTCAGAAACCAATTTTAAATTGCTATTTGAACACATAACACATTCCATTTTTGTTAGGAGCACAGTGTAAGGAGCTGTGTATTATTTCTTACTTGAATACTGTATCCACAGCCAATGCAAGCAAGAGAAAGCCTCCTGCAACACCCCAGAAAGAAGCAAACCTCTTCTCAGGCCAAGAACATTTCCCAAGGAGTTCCTGTTCTTTAAGCAATCACTAGCTGACAATATTTATAAAACTGGACTAAGTAGATACATCTGGGACTGCTCTATGAGTTTGCAGTCTACAACCAAGACAGCTCCACAGTGATATTACAAAACAAAGCACAGAAAGAAAAAGTAGTAATACCTTTCAGACCCAAAGTCTGCAACTGGAACAGTTTTCCCAGCTCAAAAGGTAAAACTCGTAACAGGTTGTTATTTAAATGTAGTTCCCTGTAGACAGAGTAAGAATCATATAAGGCTGAAACCAGAGCCAGGTTTGTCTTCAGCAGCCTATAGCACAAGAGATTTAACTAAAAGGAAAAAAAAAATGTACTAGCAAACCACAATAGTGCAGCAAGAGTTTGGGAAATCTTGCTGTACTCCCTCACACACACGCACAGAGAAAACACACATTAAGTTGAAATAAAGAGCAAAGTAGCTAGTTGGCAAGTTCATCTTAAATAGTCAGAAATTTTGTAAACATTAACAATAATTAAAGCATTTAATAACTACTAGTGATGAAGCAGTAACCATTCTGACAAACCAGACCACGAAACAGTTTTGCTATGATTAAAGGCCAAATAAAGGAAAATTATGTCTTAGAAAACAAATAAGCAAAAAACTCCAGGACCACAGAAGTACTTTATTAGAGCTAGGAGATTACCAGGTTAGTGCGCAGCTAAAATACTTTTGATTAAGGTCTCTTGTGAACACTGGTTTATACTGCACATTAAACAAGAAAGAGAAGACTGCATGTGCCTTAAAATAATTCCTTTTTCAATTAAATTTCTTTCCTTTGTCACATATGGCAACTTAGAGGTACTCTGATCTGCTCTGTATGAGTTTTCAGGCACAAAATGGTTGAACTGTGCCTCTAGTTAAAAATAGTAATCTTCTGCTTTTTGTTTTTATAGTTTTGCTATTAAGACAATACACATGCTTTTTAGCTTACAAAAATAAAACAGACAGGAACAGACTATGTACTCCGAAATTCTGGTATCTCAATGAACTGAGTAGAGAAAAATGTACTGCTGACATCTAAAAATTAAGGTAGGTACCGATTTACATATATATATTTATATATATATACACGTGTGTGCATACATATATAAATAAAATACTAAATTCTTCTCGAGGAAAAACAGTGAGTTTGAAGAAAGCATGATACCTATTACTGTGGCACTGTCTCTTGGATGAAGCAATTGCTTTCTCTAATGCTCTCTGCCTTCACAGAACTCCCTCTCTACAGAACAAAGAGGATCACAACAAATCCCACTAGCGCTTGCAAGAATAATCAAGAGAATCTGTTTTACATCTGGGCTTTCCAAGAGAACACATTATAATGCTTATTTTCCTCCTCTTCACTCAAAGATCAGAAATCTTTCTGCTCTCTCTGACAGCTCTTAGTTCAAGTACCTGCAGTAAAAGGGGAGATGCAATGAGCCTTAGGCAAGCCTTGCCAGACAGACTAACAACAGAGTTCCAGATGAGTTGGAAGACCTGTTACCAACCCTGACGCGTGTCAGAATGGGTTATTTCTGTGGCTCATGATATTAGCAAGACCCAGTGTTGAATTACCGTTAGTTCAAACACCTTCCCAGAACCCATGGGAAGTATCTGCAGCAAGAGCCAACCTGAAACATGGAACTACGACGCGACTGAGACCTGGAGCGCTACCACACAGGATGCACTTACGGATTTTTCTTCACTTTCACCCCAGTGAAAAGAAATCATGGATCAGCTGCAATTACTGAGGACAGAGAGAGTGCAGTGGATTAATGCACTAGCTTTTCATGTTTAGAGATCTGGCTTCAAATGCTATGTTTATGTCATAAATAGAAACCACCCTAATCCTAGACTTTTGCTACACATTTCACATTTGAAGATACAGCATGCTCTACCTAGAAGAGGCTTAAGACCTGGAAGGGCTGAAACTTCATAGAGTCATGGTCAAAGTTAATTGGGAAATGCACTGGGAAGATGGCATAGTATATTTTGACACTACTGATTACTACAGAGTGCTCAACTAACTCAGTGTCATGAATATTAAGTTTGCAGCACTATTTTAGAATAAAAGGAAAAGAATGATGAAAAGAAAAGGATGTTGATGAAGTACAAAGATGAATTTGAGAACATTCCAGTACATTTAGGATTGCTAACTCACAATATCTGAAAAACAGAGAAAAGAAAGGAAGAAAGCTATTACTATGAAATGCTCTAAAATGAGATAGTCACATTTTTTTCTCATATACTTTTACAGCTGAAAACAAACATACAAACACACCACAAAGAGCTGTGAGGTTCATGCTGATGAAGGATTTTAGACTTCAACTACTTTGGAATTTACTGTGCTTTTAATAATAATTTTAACCATCTAGTTTAATACTCCCCAAACTGGACTTTTCTCAATGTTCAAACACATTAGCTTGCTTTGCTGGCCATTTCATTAAAACTGTACTTGCAGTTCACTTTCCTGCATTTTATCCTCCCACCATCCCCCCTCTAATTAAATTTTAATTAAATTTAGACTTGGTATTTTCTGGATTTGACAAAGTTGACCATAAACGTCTTCAAAATTAAAAGCAATGAAGTCAATCACTGGATAACGTCTAATAAACCTAAAATAACGCTCTTCCTTTGGGTCAAGGGCAAAAGAATGTTGCCTGTAAATATTTACTCTTACATAAATCATTTATATGTTTACATAACATTGTTCTACAAACAGAGTGAAATACTGCATCCCTAATTATAACCTAAATAGTCATGACTATTCGTGCTTCTACTCCAAAAGGAGGTAATATTCCATGCTAGCTTTGCACATCTTGACACTGTAAAAACTAAGAGAAAAAGGTGCCTTTGAAACACAGGAATAGAATTGCATGGTAGCAAAGGCAGGAAGTAGATGACGTTAGAAAGACTGCAGTTGTTATGAAACCAATGGAATAAAAACTCAATATTAAGAAAAATACTACGGATGAATAAATAGGAAAACAATAGTAGTTAGTATGATTGTGTTTAATATGATCTTTTTGCTACCTTAGAAGATTTAAAAGCATTTTCTGTGTGCTAATTTTTCTTAAGAACTCCACTGAAAGATTTGTTAAACAGCTTGGAAAAAGAGGTGTGAGAGCTGAAACTCGATTTGGAAAGATACACAATAGGTGACTGCAGCTAAACAGAGCACTTCTGGAAATCATTTTGTACCATCACACATGGGAATGGGAGACCCAAGACAGACAGCACTCCAGGGCAGCATGTAGTAGTAGTGAGGAAGGGGAGGTTTCTTATGCTTTATTTTATTAACTAGAATATAAGACTTACACCAAAGCTCAATCTGGTTCTACAAAGACCCTAAGTAAATAGGATTTAAAACTTACATACCTGAGTGACACCATGTTTCCGAGCTCTGCTGGTAAACTGCGGATTTTATTAGAGGACAGGTCCAGATATACCAGATTGTGAAGCTTGGCAATGTCTGAAGGAATACGGGACAAGGAATTGTCACTGAGATGCAAAGCTGTCAAGTGGGTCAGTGTCCACAATGACGAACTTAAGCTTCTCACTTTCCCTGCAGAAGGAAAATACAAAAGAAAACACAATATTTAAACTAGGTTTAGCAATAGTTTATAAGAGTTAGTTTTTTTTGTTGCTGTTGTTTTTGTCAGTGGAAATTCCATTCCATTCCACATATCCAAGAAATTTGGCAATACAACTATGAAGATGAAAAGTTGCCAGGATCACTTAGATTCTTTCTTCCCGAATCCATGCTGATGGTTTGGAAAACCCTCTTTCTCAAAGTTCTATA